>NW_028281652.1:0-20000 GCF_059751285.1 Brachycentrus maculatus | reverse complement strand
TCTTTATGTTTAAAGTTACTATAATTTCATGTAATTCGTAAGTGAAAATTCAAGGCAAAAACACTCGCCCTATCCATCAACAAGAGAAGTATCCGTAGGTTTTTAAACTAGTTGTTATAAAATAAAATAAAAAAACAAGTTTAAATTTATAATTTAATCATGATTTATCATAAAGAAAATACTTAAACAAAAAGAAACATAATCTTACTACATGTTATACTTATTTTTAAAATTGCATTTTAATCCTTTAATTGAGCACGATTCTCATTAAAACTTTAACTGGTTTTTATCGAGCTCAGCTAACTTTCTCGATAGTTTACGAAGATATGGATAAAGTGGGTGAGTAATTATAATAAGTTGGAGAGAATTACATAACTAGGAAAAATAATAAAATGATAATAACATTAAAAAAATTAAACGGGCCACGTACATTTGACAACTTGATCGTTATCTGTGGACACTTCATCTAATTAAAATCAGAATTAATTAAATTCAATCTCAGTATAATAATGGTGTAGTTAATTTTGGCATTCTATTCTCTCTGCCTACTTCTACGGGGAAGCAACGTGATGGTTGGGTAGTAAATATTAAATAGTAATGAAGTAAATAATGGAAAAAAAAAACTAAGTGATTGGAATGAAAATACAGACGAAGAGGTAAATACCAAACACGAAAAGACAATGTCACCTTAAAACGACCTCATAAAATAAATAGAAAACAATTCGTCAAATGCTGAGATGAAATCTCGAAACATCTAAATCTTACGAGAACAAAATGTATTAAATAACTTTGAAATGACTTATAAGCAGAGCGAAAATTTACATTCAATGATTCTATAAAGCACAATAAGAAATAAAAATCACGATAAAAAATGTATCATTTTCTTGATTGAAAATATTAATTTGGATCGCAATTTACATTTTTCCAAGCTGATTTGACCTATTACTATGTAAATTACTAGAAAAAATTTAAACTCTGAAGTATAATGCTGGAAACATATTTTTTTATCGACTGTCTCTTCTCTAGTTCTACTTATTCCTTTATTTAAAAAGTCCAAGGATTTTATTTAGCCTCGATTATTTTATTATATTGATTCATGATTTAATTCAAAATTTGTGTCTATAAGTTACTTGACATCACAATTTATAACAAGAAATGTTTCAAGTTTATATTTTATTTAACTTAGAATACGTTATATCAAAATGAAGCAGGATGCATCGAAACACGTGGCATAATACACAGTACCGAACAGATTAATTGAAAGAAAACTTTTTTTAATAGTATTTTAACACCCTCTACAAAAATGTTTTGGGGGTGTTCCTCGTATTATGGACCAGGGCCGCTGCTTTCAGTGACTGAGATGATGAATAGCGAGAAGTATCAAAGATACAAAAACGAAGGTAAAATGGTAATGAAATATTTCAGCAGGATTTTACCCCTGTCACAAATCCAAAAATAGTAAGATGAAAATTTTCACACAAAATCAATAAACCATGTTGGACTGGTCAAGATTTTTGCCAGACATAAACCCAATTGAAAATTTATCGGCAGTATGTAAGAATTGGCTTTTCAAAATTGATTGCACTACGGTGGAAAAGATCATTTTGTTCATAATTCAGGTATGGTTTCGAACCGAAAAAATGGCATCCACGTGCCAAAACCTTATATAATAGATGCCAAGAAGAGTAAAATCTTTAATTGAGCCCAAACGAGATCACACTAAATATTAATTTGTGATATAACTAATATACAATATATTTCAATGTTTTTTTTACGAAAATACAACAACAACAAAAAATCATCTTATTTTTTGACATCTCATCAAAGATGAAGAAGAATATGGAAGTCTGGGCATGTACGGGGCTGACGACCATCATAGGCTGGTTTAAGTGATCACTTTACACACGTGTATCATTCACCAATTATACCCATTATTGACAACCTCAATACTCAAATTCTTGGAAGTTCTATATATTTAAACCGATTTTGAAACATTGTTCTTGAATCACTAGAACTTAAATGCCCAGACTTCCATATTCTTCTTCATCTTTGATGAGATGTCAAAAAATAATATGAAAATAATTCCTGTAATTGGAGATCATACATTTTTTTGACAAGTATTTGAACACGCTCAAAATGCTGTTAAAAAAGTTTTGTTTCAATTAATCTGTTTGATACTATTTATTTCTTTAATAACGTATGTACCAAGTAAAACATAAATAAATTTAAAATGAATTAATTACAAAAATAACTCGTCTAATCCACGCAACTTCTTTATCTTGATGATATTTATAAACTCAAAAGGGGTATAATACAAGTTTCATATTTGAATATGTTTTTCAAGGATTTGCAAGTGTCAAGAATGTATGTGTGTATGGGAAATGATCTGGTAATAGTATTGAAATGTGCATGTATGACTATATGGATGTGAAGGAAACGAGGAGTGTATGTCGGGACAGAAGAGTGTGGCGTTCCATCCTCTCTGCTTACCCCTTCTGGGAATCGGCATGATGGTGGTAGTAGTAGTAGTAGTATACAACTTATTCCAAATTAAATAATAACGTGACATTTTTTTACTTGTTTCATCCGTGAGTAAAAAATAAATTTAAAACAAGATATGGTATGTATAAACCTACATATCGCTCACTTCTTTCAACAACGTCATATACCAAAGAAATCGATTTTTCAGGAGATCGTTTTTAAAGTTTAAAAATATAATAAAATGTATTACAAGTGAATATCAAGCAACTTATTAAACTTTTTACTGTGTTTTTTTCTCCATTTGAAAAATATTTAGTATATTTAAAAAAATAAACAAAACCTTTTCTTCAAAGTGCAAAAAAAAACACGTTCTGTCCGGTAGCGGGTAAATATTAAGTTTAAAAAAATACCAGTTTAGTACATTTCCTGAACATTCCAAAAACATGCACAACTGAAAATTTACGATTTTTGATTTATGACGTTGTTGAAAGGAGTGAGCAATAACAGATATATTTATAAATTACATATAGACATGTTTAAATACTCCCCATTAATATTAATGCATTGCTCGTTTCATCAAGCATTTTCTAAAGCAAGTATTTATCATATGTGAATACAGAACACTTTAAAACGTGTTTATTATCTCGTAATCCGTATATTTTGGCCTTTTAGCCACCGAAAATTTGTTTATATTATATGTTTAAATACTCCCTATTAATATTTATTCATTGCTCGTTTCATCAAGCATTTTTTAAAGTAAGTATTTATCATATGTGAATACAGAACACTTTAAAACGTGTTACTTCGTAATCCGTATATTTTGGCTCTCTTAGCCACCGAAAATTAGTAAAATTTAATTTCAAATGGTATAAGTAAATCCTCATTTTCGCGAGCATTTATCTTATGGTTTTCAGTTCTGTTTCATTATTTAACGGCTCGAAAGCAATTAGGTATTCTGCGGAAAAAGAACCTACCCTTAATTATGCGAAGGTTGTATTTAAAGGCGGAGAGTATAACTAAACAACATGAGCATCGAAGCCTACCCGAGGCAGAGCGATCAACCTAATCGGTTTAAGTTGTGCTTAATGCTTTAATCTGTTTAAGCTTTCCTTTGACCAATTATGCCGTCTCATATTCAAGACAGCTCTTTTAAAAAACCATTTGAATTCGCGAAACAGCGGAGAAAATATAATCCGCTGTGTAATTTCTTATCTTATTTCGACGTAAAAATCCTGCTAGGTAACTCGGTTATCTTTTATTTCGTCTTCAGAGAAAGAATTAAATAAGGTTCTGAATTTTTTGTTGACAAGATGAATAATGTAAATTTCTGTATATTTTCCCGCAGATGAAAACTCGTTTAAAACGCCTGTGGAATGAATAATACATGGCGTTTCTGTTACGCATATTGCATGCATCGGCTTCTGCAGGCGCAGCATTATAAAATATGTATAAAACGTGAAAATGTATGTTTCGAAACTGTGCATGATATTGCTTGGGCTTTTTTCAATGTATACATAAATATTCTCATATTCTCAATATTTTTCATATTTAAAGCATTTAATTTGTGGTTAGTCATTTCTACTTATTTATTTTTTTATAAAAATGTTGATAATAATAGTATATAACCCCTCACCGAGATTTTTATGTCTACCGGTTTCGAGACGTACCCGTCTCTTCATCAGGACAATCACTAACACAGCATGCAAACCTCAAAAATCAGTTGACTTGAAGGAATGTTGCGTTTATTTATAATATTTAAAATGTTATTGGGTGCAAAGGTTAAATTATCCAAAAAATATCCGAAAATATCCAAAAAATTGTTGTAATAAGAATAAAATACAATTACTACTACTACTATTACTACCATCACGCCGTTTCCCGCAGGGGTAGGCAGTGATGATGGAACGCCAGACTCCTCGGATTACGTAGACTTTTGGCAACACCAGATTTTGGGTTCTGATTGATCTGTTCGTGCCAAATCCTCGTCCTCGTTCTGTTCTCCCGCTCTTAATTGTCACATGTACTTTTTAAGTTATTTTCTCGTTATTAATTCGCTCCACATGTCCATACCATCTTAAAGGACTCTACGTGATCGATAAGATACACTCTATTTTAAAAATATTAATTTATATGTATACAGGCATCTCATCATACATTTTCAAACCCTTATACATTTAACAATTTTGCGACTCTGTTTTTTTCATAAATGGCAGTCTTATTTTATCCTTTTTTGTAGTTAAATATTCATTAAAGTTTTTGTTCAAAACTATTTTATCCTGTAAATATTTTGGTAATTTATCGTTAAAAAAATTATGTATAAATATCAGCATATTAAATTTTAATATCTTTTTTATAGATAACCAGTTTTAATAATAAAACCCTTATCCGCACCCCAATGGTGCATAGGGCACTGCTTCAGTGTTATCTTGATCGTTTACACACGAAGGAAAGGTGATCAGCCCTCCGCTTCAGGTACCAGTCCAGGGTAATATTGAATAAATATTACAGTGAAAAAATCACTTATATTTATTTGACCCCCCTGGGAATCGAACCCGGGACCTCGAGAACGGTAGCCGAGCGTGCTGACCATTACAGAGGCGGACAAATATATATATATAAATATATATATATATATATATATATATATATATATATATATATATATATATATATATATATATATATAAATATATATATATATATATATATATATATATACAGTATCTACTCAATGAATTAGGGCCACCCATTATTTTTTAGAATACTCTGAAATCTTTTGGATTATTATATTTATTTTACATAAATACTTTAAGTTTTCTATTGACATCTAATATCATGTATATTACCTTCAATAATATGTAAAATATACCTGGATTATTTAACCCTTTACAAAATTTCAAACCCTTTTTCTGAGAAAGGTCCCTAATTAGCACTGGTAGACAGATAGTTGAAAGTTCAAAAAATAGTCCTATCTCATTTATTAGTGAAGTTCCTTGAGTTCTGGTTGTTGTTTTGTTCAGAGAGGTTATATAGTTATCGTGTCTTGTGAAAAAAACTTAATTTTTAATTTTAGTTCATAAAGTATAATTTTTTTTTGTAAACACAAGTGTTTTTTTTGAAAAGGACGAAATGGGAAAAAGTAAAGACATTTCTGAGGAAAAAAAGTCTAGTGTTATAGTGCTACTGAAATTAAAAATACTATCTAATAGAGAAATTTCAAAAAAAGAAAACGTTTCTCGTCAAACAGTGGACAGAATTTCAAAATCAATAAAAAATCAGTCATTCGCCACCAGCAATCGGCGAAAGAACTGTCGTAGGATTAGAAAAACAACACCGAGGACTGATCAAAAATCGTTCAAAGTGCCTTAGAAAACCGTAGTGCATCAGCAAAAACATTAAAAATAAAATTGGAAGAAGAGGGTATAAATATATCGGTATCAACACTGAGGCAACGTCTTTACGAAGTAAATCTGAAATGCAGGCGCCCTGTAAAAGTACCAAAATTGATACCACGAATGAAAGCGGATCGATTAAAATGGGCCAGGCTACATCGAAATTACTCGGTAGATGATTGGAAAAAGGTATTTATTTAAATTGAATTTTCAACATATCATTTTAGTAAATAAACTTATATATTTGAATTCAACTTAAATTTTCATTATTTTTCAGGTCATCTTTAGTGATGAGTGCCGGCTAGAAGCCGTGACAGAGAGCCGTCGATTCGTCAGGAGAACACCAATGGAAAGTTACAATGAGGCCTGTGTGGTAAAAGTTATCAAACACCCCCCTGCAACAATGATATGGTCATGTATTATTAACAATTTACCTGGGCCGTTGTTTTTCGTGGAAGGAACAATGAACCAAAATTCCTATAAGCAGATCCTCGAACGAATTTTATTGCCCTTTTACCATACACTCGACCCAACAGAAGGTCCATACACCTTCATGCAGGATGGGGCACCTTGCCACCGGGCTAAATCAATAATAAAATGTTTGTCTAACGAAAATCTGCCTTTGCTCCCCTGGCCTGGAAATTCTCCGGACCTTAATCCTATAGAAAACGTATGGAGCATGTTAAAAAAAATAAGGTATACTCATTTCCAAATCCGACAGTAGACTGTCTAAAAAAAAATATTCAAAAAATTAGGTCAGTAGACGAAGAAATAAAAAATATGATAAAACAGTGCATTTTAAGTATGCCAAAAAGAATTGAGGCAGTTATTTCTGCCAAAGGTGGAAATACTAAATACTAACTATATTTATATAAAAATATATGCATAATTTAAGCGTAATAAAGTGTTCATGTGTAAATAAAATTCAATGTTGTTTTATTCAAGGTTTTCTCTGAGTTATTCCTGTTTGAATTGAGAAATTGCGCGAAATTCTGCGTGGCCCTAATTCATTGAGTAGATACTGTATATATATATATATATATATATATATATATATATATATATATATATATATATATATATATATGTATATATATATATATATATATATATATATATATATATATATATATATATATATATATATATATATATATATATATATTTATATATATATATATATATATATATATATATATATATATATATATATATTATATATATATATATATATATATATATAAATTTATATAAACATAAATACACGCATTTAGTTTGAAGATTTATACATTTTGTACATGTATACACTGTGTGTTTAGCTAATAATAGCGTACGAAGCTGTAATTAAGCGATGTGTCAGTATAATGTTATGCTATCCATCTCACGTAAACACACCACCACGTCATATTGTGGTAAGACATGTAGGTACCGATAAGCGAAATTCACAGACGTATTAATCAAGACAAATAATTGCTCCTATTTCATTAAATATTATATTTCGATAAAAGATGAATAATGCTTTAAGATAATGTAAAATTTATTTAAAAGTTTCTATGGGTAGAGCGTGCTTATTTTACAAACATCTCACCTATGGATGGTGCCAAGATCTCTCATATGAAAGAACGAATCAAATAAAAGATATATGCAAGTTCCAAAATTTTAGTGGGTTGGTTTTGAATCATGAGTGGAATACTGAATGTACACGAGTATATGGTGATCGCTTAAACCAGTCTATAACAGGTCGTAAGCCCTGTAAATACCCAAACTTTCTCCACGCAAGAATATAATATACTCACAACATTTTAGGTGTTCAAACCCGTGTTAACAAATCAGGGTTTCTCCAATTAAGAGTTATTTTTAAATTTTGAAATCTTAACAAAGATGAAGAAGAATATGGATGCCTGGGTATTTCAAGAGCTTGCGACTTGTTATAGGCTAGTTTTGGTTTAAACCAGCCTTCGACAGGTCGTTAGCCCTATAAATACTTAGACTTCCTTATTCTCCTTCATCTTTATGACGTAGTCAATTATTCGATTTTATTAACTTATTTAGGCACTGCATCATATAAACGCAGTGTTATCTGAATCGTTAACACATGAAAGAAAGGTTCCGCCTCCGCTTCAAGTACCAGTAAAGGGTAATATTGAATAAACATTATAGTGAAAAGATCACTTTTATTTTTTAATCCCCCCTGGGAATCGAACCCGGGACCTCCCTAACGGTAGTCGAGCATCTGACCATTACACTGCGGAGGCGGACAAAAATATATATGGTAGATATCCCTACATATCCCTTTATTAAATAATTCGCTGATAGTTTGTGAACGAGACGTGTATTTATCAGTGCTTACTATTCGTTATTTTATTATTATTTTATGTTTAAGACTTTTTGTTTCTCTATAAGTGTATTTGTTAGTGTATTTTTATATGAGATACTGTATATATATGTATTATGTAAAAGGCATTAGCCGTTAGGTTAGGTTAGGAGCCGTAAAAACCAGCGGGTTTGTATGAGGAGACGCATAAACGTGGAAGAAGCGAAGAATGTTTGCAAGGACAGAGTGGTGTGGCGTTCTATTCTCTCTGCCTACCTTTGCGGGGAAGTGGCGTGATGGTTAGTTAGTTAGTCACTAGCCGTTCAATAAATAAATAAAAATGAAATTAATAAAATATTACCTTTAAAGGGCTCTGCATATTTATAAAGGTCTGTAATTGATTGACCATTTTTAAACGGGGGTGAAGCGTAAATTACACAACGGGGTTAATCAATTTAAAAACGAATAACGGTGCACCATTTATCCTCGGGGGAGGACGAAATTAGGGCAAAACGATTTCCTGGACCTAATGTTTACTCACTTGCGTACACAAATATACAATACCCATTGTAACTGTATTTCATTTTAAAAGAATGAAAATTGACGTAAATTGCGTGGAAATATGATCATATTTTATATATGTTTCGATGTTTTATTTTATGATAACAGACTAACTTTTACTACCAAATAAACGGTAAGGTTAGGTAAGGTTATAAGTCAGCCTATGACATTTCATTATTTTTTGACATCTCAACATAAATGAAGAAGAATATTGAAGTTTTGGCATTTACAGGAAAATTTACAAATATTGAAGTCTTGGCATTTACCAAGAAAAACTTGGCACGATCAAGTATGCCAAATACTTGAAAGTGGTCAGGTTAGGAGTCGAAACAATCGGCAGGTATGTATGAGGAGATGCATGAACGAGGAAGAGGCGAAGAATGTTTGCAAGAACAGAGTGGTGTGGCGTTCTATTTTCTCTACCTACCCCTGCGGGAAAGCGGCGTGATGGTTAAATAGTTTAGGCATTTACAGGGTTTACGGAAAACAGAAAAAATGAAAAAATAACTCCTTATTGGAGATAGACCAGATTTGTGAACAAGGGTTTGGACACACTTAAAATATTGCAGTCTATAACAGCTTGTAAGCCTTGTATGGACCCAGACTTCCATATTCTTCTACATCTATGTTGAGATATTAACATCTGATATTTATGGTACGGTTTTGTTGACATTTTGTCTATGTGAATTTGATACAAAAAACTATAAACAGATAAAAATCCTTTATTACTTGCATCTGAGTCGTAAAAATTAAGAAAATTTGAAAAAAAAATTTGTCGCGCTTTTAAATAATGCTCAAATCATCATAAGTTATAATAATTAGAAAGAATGGTGTTTTTAAACTACTTAAATGACGCGATGTGTTTGTTACCCTATGCACCATATAGGTGTGCATAAAGTCCGAAAAAGGGTTTTATTTCATATGCTACCATAGAAAATAACCTTCTAATGTTTTGCATAAAAATATTAATAATTAGTTATTACCGTAATTATTTTAGAGCCTTTGGATATAAATAAGGGTGACTTGTCATCCCCTTGAGTAATTTTAATTTCATCAGTCTAGTTACCTACAGCCTATGTGTATTTAATTCCCCGGGTGATCCACACCCTTTCAGTTGGTATAATGTAATATTTATTTGGGTAGCAATAATGCAAACACACCTCGGCAATTATATGAAATTAATTTTATCACACGTGGGATGGTCAAAATATTCGACACTCAAAAGTTGGCTGTTAAATCAATTCGAATTTGAATTTTTACTGTTTTTTTAAAGGTTGTTTTTAAATTGTAATATTAACCTTTCCCTTCCGGTGCTAAAATAAAAAGCGCGTCCCGGTGTTGAATAGTCACTACATAATAAAAAAAGCGATTTTAAATCGAAAAATACGGACATAGCAAATCCCCTGAATTAATTATAAATGAAGTAAAAAATTAAAATAATTTAGATTTATTTGTTGAAAACATCAAAAAACCATCTGGCAACGCTCACGGAACAAGCATAGGTCCACTTTTGTCGGAAGCCCAAAAGGTACTGCCGCCAGCCAGAAAACATTGAGCTTTGAGCTCCTTACGCTTACAAGTATGTAATAGTGAGATGCGAATATAGTCTCGCGGTTCCCGTACACTCTTTTACGCGCTGTTTATACGCGAATTTGTTTCCGATATTCACAAAATACCTCCGATGTACCCGACAAATTATAATTATTATTAATATTTTTTTAAATCAATGCGTAAATATGCTATGGAAGAATACCTAAAATCTTGTATTTATTATATTTATAGAGATATTTTATTATGGTTTTTAGAAGCAATGTGTACAAGGCACACAACACCGGAAAGGGAGGTTTAAAATCGTGTTTATATATTTATTTCACATTCACACACATATGTGTTATATTTATGGTATTAGATCCAAAACAAATTGAAATTTAATTGTCATCATTAAGTAGTGAAATTAATAACTTTTGTTGATAATTAGATGTTAACAGAAAATTAAATTAAATTAAATTCTACTTTTACTTTCCCATCTCCTTAATATTACAAGTATTATTTTTGTTAATATGTGTACATATAAATATAATCTTATTAATGCCTTTGTAAATATTTTTAAATTCAACTAATTGTATAAAATTTCTATTGTTATTTAAAGATTTTATGTTACAGTAGTTTCTTGCACTAAGTACCAAGTAATTTAAAAGGAGGAATGAAAAAAATCTTCATTAGCAGAATTAATCTCTTAGTTTCTAACTAAACTACCCACAAGAAGGACATTTTCTCGCAGAAACTCCAAGAAATAAAATATTCATCCATTTAACGGTCAGTTTTTCAAAGAAGTTAGTAAGAAGACGATAATAGCGTAGGTTTATATTGTAAAAACTAATAAATAAATAAAATAAACAATGATTTTTAAAAGCAATACGTTAGTCAAATTCGATTCACAGTTAAGTATATACATATTTTTTTACGTTTTATAAAAAAAATAAATTAATTTATCACTTTTTACAATTGGTTTATCGACAGTGAAATGTGTATTTAAAAAAAATGTTGGTATTACATTAAACTTTTCACACTCAAATAGACAGATTAACAGTCTCCATATCATTTATCGTCCGTATTGTGTTATACCACTTAAAAACACTACTTATGACTAGCGTTTTCGAAATAACCATTCAATCATCGGGCAACTTTGGACTATGACCAACTGTGTTTTCTGTGACCTGATGGTGGAATGGTTATTCCGAAACTGGTAGTCATGAAGTAGTGTTATTAAATTAAACGATGAATGATGAAGTGAGTGTTATATTTAAATTCCATAAAGTTAACGATGCTTTTAAAATTCAAAATACACAGATTATTTATTATTTATATTTTCTTTATATGTAAATGTGAATTATCTTTTAAAATTACTTTGTTTAAAAATCAAGAAAAAAGAAAAAATCAAAAATCAACTCTTTCTTGTTAGAAATTAATTATACAATAATATCGATTAATCATGTGTGTGTAAACGACAAAAAATAAAATAATCATTTTAGTGCTTTAAAGATAAATTATAAATAATACACAGCTTTATGCGAGTCTATGGATATTTCTTACGATAGAACGCAGTCGCTGATCATAAAAACTCAAGTCTTACAAAGAAAGGAAAGCCATGTTTTATTTTAATATTAACGGAAAACGATTCAAATACATAAAATTTCAATCTTGTTTTTCCGATCAAACCGGATTTAAAAAACCATCAAGACTCCGAGTAATGACTCCGTACTAGGGTTGTTGGACAGTGGGGAGGGTGGAGGGTAGAGGGTGGTTTTCAGTTTTCAGGGGATTTCAGGAAACATTACTCGTCCGTAAATTACAACTGAAGTTGCGTCAATTTACTAATTGCAAATTTAAATGTCTGATTAATTACTGTTGAATGTTTGTAATGGTCCGAAAATGGAAGCCCTAAAATAATTATTAGGCAACCAATTCAGTATATGATGAAACCATATAAAAAGAGATTGTCACAACATTTTAAACACGAGGATGTTTTATCATCAAATTAGGTTTGAGCTGTCATTTCACAGTGTCGACCACAAAAATATAACCTCAAAAATTTATCGTATTACAGTGAATTTTTGTTTATATTCTCACAGATTCACATTGAACTATTTTTAAGATCTGTGAAGGTAAGTCAATATTTGAGTGTCTGAATCTCTATTTACAAATGCTGAATATCAAATCAATTAGTTATTCAATATTTTAAATTGATATAATTTTTTTAACATCTCACCAAAGATGAAGAAGAATATAAAAGTCTGGGCATTTACGGGGCTGACGACCGTCATAGGCTGGTTTAAGTGATCATTTTACACACGTGTAACATTCACCAATTCTATCCATTATTGACAACCACACTACTCAAATTCTTGAAAGTTCTATATATATTAACCAATTTAGAAACCTTGTTCTTGATCACTAGAACTTCACTAGAGACATCTATTGGTGAGATGTAAAGAAGATTTTTACTAAGCAGAAATTCTTATATTAGTATGTGAGGTCCGAATCCTGGATTATAATCACACACATGAGAAACGCCAGAAAATACCATTTTCATTTTTATTATTTAAGCTTATAATTTGACCAGATAATTTATTTACAACATTTTGAGTGTGTCCAAATACTTGTTCACAAAATCTGGATTATCTCCAATTACAGGAGTTATTTTCATATAATTTTTTTGACATCTCATCAAAGACTTACTTTAAAACTTCTATATTCTTCTTCATCTTCATAAATTGGTACCTCAACATACAGTAATTTTTTATTAATTTTTTATTTGAGTGTATAAAAAATATTTTAAATATTTAAAACATTAACCTCTCATTGCATGACTTTTTTTCTTTTTATTTTTTTTCTTTTATCTTACTCTAAGGGAACAATCAAGAAAATACTTATGTATCAAATTTGCAACAACGTGTAATGGTTATCCTTATAAGAAATTGTATATAATAAGTTTAGGATTCAATGATAAATGAAATATATATCACAACATTTTGAGTGTGTCCAAATACTTGTTCACAAAATCTGGATTATCTCACACATCACATACTAATATAAGAGTTTCTGCTTAGTAAAAAGCTTCTTTACATCTCACTAATAGATGTCTCTAGTGAAGTTCTAGTGATTCAAGAACAAGGTTTCTAAATTGGTTCATATATATATAGAATTTCCAAGAATTTGAGAATAATGGGTAGAATTGGTGAATGTTACACGTGTGTTAAGTGATCATTTCAACCGGCCTATGATGGTCGTCAGCCCGGTAAATGCCCAGATTTCCATATTCTTTTCATATTTGATGAGATATTAAAAAATTATATGAATATATATATATATATATATATATATATATATATATATATATATATATATATATATATATATATATATATATATATATATATATATATATATATATATATATATCAATTTGATGATGAAAATAAGTAGTTTTGTGCATTTATTTTATACGTATGTTAATACTCATTTATATCGTGATAATGGTTGCTTATATTTATTATGAACGTTTTAACACTAATTTTTGGCAATGTAACAAATCTGATACACGACGCAGAGAAGGCTTAGCTTTGTGGATCATTGTAATATATTTTGGAGAAATAAAATACTTTGTTTTTTTATCCACTCATAAGTGAGTGGGTTAAAAAACAAAGTCTTTTATTTATCCAAAATATGTATTTAAAAAGATGAAAAAATATAGGAAGTACGGTTATGGATCATGGGAAGAATACGAATGTCACCCCGGTGTATAAAATGATCATTTTAACCTGCCTTCAGCGTTCTTATATCTATTGAAACTTTTTTTATTTAATGCAGTGGCGTGCCTATTCAACATACAATAAATTAAAAAATTAATAAAATTTTAATATTTTAAGGAGATTTCACAAATATTCTTATGCCCATCACACTTGCATACTTTTAAAATCTATTAAATAACTACCCACATGTGAAAGGGATTTAAGATCTTATCATAAACGTATATCCAAGATTTCAAAAAAATAAATGGATGTGCAAAACGGAGTCATGGTTCCAACTCTAATGTATTGAAGTGAAACATGGAGTTGGCAAAAGAAGGTAAAAGTAGAAAGGCGTGTTGAGATGGTTTGGACATGTAAAACGAATGAGTGAGGAAAGAAAGGTAAAACAAATTTATGAGGCGAATGTAATTGGAAAAAGGAGCAGATGAAGACCGAGAAAAACATGGCACGATCAGGGATGCCAAATACTTGAAAGTGGTCAGGTTAGGAGGTTATGAATGAACGTGGAAGAGGCAAATAATGTTTGCAAAGATAGAGTGGTGTGGCGTTCTATTCTCTCTGCCTACCCCAGCGGCGAAGGGGCGTAATGGTTAGTTAATTAGTAAGTTAGTCAAAAAAATAATGTTATATGAATAATAATAGACAGAGGATTACTTAAACCAGTCTATGGACAGGTCGTAAATCCTGTAAATACCCAGACATTCATAGCCTTCTTTATTTATATTGAGATATCAATATAAAACCAGTTAAAGTAAATTTGGTGCATTATTTGATCAGCACTAACGAGTAATGAGGGTTCAAAAATCGGCGGTAATATGAGTTGGGCGCCGTTTCACAGCCATTTTAGTAAAAGCGCGCCAAGCGGAACCGGAAAGGCCATAAATAAAATTCACGATAATACTATTAGAGTGCGCTTGCGCAATTTTTCCCGGCTGATTGTCTCTGGCCCTCCTTCTCTCTGGTCGGAAGCGGAAGATTGGGAAATATGGCCGAGAACGGAAGTGTTCGATAAATTCTTGTATAAATAGTGATCATTTTAACCTAGTTATTAGAAGGTTAGTGCACGACATGGTAGCAGGTTCAAAAAACTCTTAACTGACTAACCAACTAACTATCACGTAGCTTTCAAATAGGGCGATGTTTCTTTATGTACGATGCAACAGTTTCCCATGCTTTCAGCATTTCTCTTATTGACCTTATAAAATTAATCAACTTCGTTTCAACTACTTTTTATTAATACAATTTAAACTACCGGTTTCAACGAGAACCTTGTCATCATCAGGGTTTTAAAAACATTAAAATACTCTGTCATCATTTTCATTCGTATTATATAATTTGACAAGATAATATATTTACAATATTTTGAAAGTGTCCAAATACTTATTCACAAAATCTGGATCATCTCCAATTACAGGAGTTATTTTCATATTATTTACAAAAATAACATGAAAAGTATTTGGACACACTCAAAATGTTATTGTAATTATTATAATATTATTTTTTGACATTTCATCAAAGATGAAGAAGAATATGGAAGTCTGTGCATTTACGAAGCTGACGACCGTCATAGGCTGGTTTAAGTGATCACTTTCTAGGATACTCTTATAATCCAGGATTCGGACCTCACATACTAATATAAGAGTTTCTGCTTGGTAAAAAGCTTCTTTACATCTCACCAACAGATGTTTCTAGTTAAGTTCTAGTGATTCAAGAACAAGGTTTCTAAATTGGATATATATATATATATATATATATATATATATATATATATATATATATATATATATATATATATATATATATATATATATATATATATATATATATATATATATATATATATATATATATATATATATATATATATATACATATATATATATATATATATTTATATATATATTTATATATATATTTATATATATATATATATATATATATATATATATATATATATATATATATATATATATATATATATATATATATATATTTATATATATATATATATATATTTATATATAAATATACATATATATATATATATATATATATATATATATATATATATATATATATATATATATATATATATATATATTTTTATATATATATATATATATATATATATATATATATATATATATATATATATATATATATATATATATATATATATATATATATATATATTTATATATATATATATATATATATATATATATATATATATAAACATATATATATATATATATATATATATATATATATATATATATATATATATATATATATATATATATATATATATATATATATATATATATATATATATATAGAACTTCCAAGAATTTGAGTAGTGTGGTTGTCAATAATGGGTAGAATTGGTGAATATTACACGTGTGTAAAGTGATCACTTAAACCAGCCTATGACGGTCGTCAGCCCCGTAAATGCACAGACTTCCATATTCTTCTTCATCTTTGATGAGATGTCAAAATATAATATGAAAATAACTCCTGTAATTGGAGATAATCCAGATTTTGTGAACAAGTATTCGAACTCACTCAAAATGTTGTAATTATGATCAGTTTAGTCACACAAGAAGGTCATGTATGTATATTTGATTAGTAATTTTGCAGAGAGCACTCTATCTGAGAATCTTGCATTATTAAGCCTTGTTTACATTCAGGAGTGACACTGCAAATTATTTTATGAATAATATATCAGTACTTGATATAGAGTTAGTTACATGCGCCGTAGCGTCGAGTAATATGTAAAATTACTTGTGAATATATAACTTTGTAATTCATATTATAAGGGGTTTTGATTTTTAAAACATCTTCTTCTAACCCTTATCCGCACCCAATGGTGCAAAGGGACTGCACGGCAAGGTGATTACTCTTGCGCTTCAGGAAACAGTCCAGGGTAATATTTAAAAAAATATAAGAGTGTAAAATCACTAAATTTTATTTTCACCCCCCCCTGGAAATCAAACCCAGGACCTCCAGCACTGTAGCTAAATACGCGAACCATAACACCACGGAGGTGGATAAATAACACTCGCTATTTTTGTAATTTATAAAAAAATATTACACATTAAAAAAAAACATAAACACACACAGAAAGTTTTTTAAAAAGTTGTCTAATTTATAAGTTGCATAAAAAAGTCAATCATATTTGTAGGCGTTTCCCGGTATGTATAAATAATCGGATCTTGTAGACATCCAAATAAATTTTGACAACTCAAAGAACAAAGATGAAGAAGAAAATGGAAGTCTGGGTATTTACAGGGCTTACGACCTGTCATAGGCTGGTTAAGTGATCACTTTACACATGTGTGACATTCACCATTCTACTCATGTTTGTCAACCACACTACTCAATTTTTGGAAGTCATACATATATGATTATTAAAAGACTAAGGCAATATGCCAAATGCACTATCAGATGGCAAAAATAACTCCTAGGTAGAGAAATCCAGATTTGTGTGAAAGAAAATTTAATATATCCAAAATGTTAACGATAAGATAAAGAATGTGATTTAGTTTTTTGCTTGTTAAATTATTTTTGAAAATCACAAAGAAAGTGTTTAAACTATTGATAATATGACATTTAATTATTAATTTTTAGCTATCGAATGATTTTAAATTCTTCTCGGCACAGATGTACTTGAATATGCTTAATGTATAGAATTACATTCGCAAATAAAATGTTTGTAAAACAACATTTACAAACAAAGTAATATTCACGGCATCTGTTCATATATACCCTGAAAATGGACATTGTCGCGTAATTTGATACGTTGGCTAGAAGTGTAAACATACTATATTGTTGGCGATCAAACAAATCAATTCGTATAGTACCTGAACTGCTATGAAATTAAAAAGCTATTTTTATCCAAATTAACAAAAACGATTTTTAGCCTTTCTTTCCTGAGAATGACAGTTGATAATTGATGATAATTTTGATCAATAATTACATTATTCTATGTAATTTATAAAATGTTCATGCGTCAAAATACTTGTTCACAAATCTGATTTACCGATTATTTTAGACTATGGCGGTTGTCAAATTTTTATGTAATCTTTAAAATATTTTATTAAAAAATAATTAATTAGTGTAACGATTTCATCCATATATATATATATATATATATATATATATATATATATATATATATATATATATATATATATATATATATATATATGTTTTTATATATATATATATATATATATATATATATATATATATATATATATATATATATATATATATATATATATATATATATATATATATAAAAACTAACTAACCATCACGCCGCTTCCCCGCAGGGGTAGGCAGAGAGAATAGAGCGCCACACCACTCTGTCCTTGCAAACATTCTTCGCCTCTTCCACGTTCATGCATCTCCTCATACATACCCGCCGATTGTTACGACTCCTAACCTATATATATATATATATATATATATATATATATATATATATATATATATATATATATATATATATATATATATATATATATATATATATATATATATATATATATATATATATATATATATATATATATATATATATATATATATATATATATATATATATATATATATATATATATATATATATATATATATATATATATATATATATATATATATATATATATATATATATATATATATATATATATATATATATATATATATATATATATATATATATATATATATATATATATATATATATATATATATATATATATATATATATATATATATATATATATATATATATATATATATATATATATATATATATATATATATATTTATAAACTAAAACCTTAATGGTAATTTTTGGTAAGGGAATTTAATTATTTATGAGTATTTTAATGTTTTAGAATTTAAAAAAACCCTGACGATGACAAGGTTCTTGTCGAAACCGGTAGGTTAAAGTGTACTAATAATAAAAAAGTGGTTAAAACAAAGTTGTATAATTTTATAAAGTTTATAAAATGTGCCACGAAGTATCTGCGAAAAACATTCAAGAAACTTATACTTTTAATTATTTTCGGGGAAAGGAGGAATCCACAAAAGACTGACATTAATAAATGACTTATATTAATTAAAACATTATGAGTGTTTCCAAATACGTGTTCATAATTCTGGATTATCTGGATATGTTAAAAAAATATATGTATTATCTTATACTTATATAAAATATTGTATTCTGAATTGCTTTCAAATATCGCTCCATAACATCGTAACTAGAATATCTCAAAAATATATCGTTCAATCTAACCAGCTAGATTTATCGATGAAATGGTACATTTTGTAATAATCGAGACCTTCGTTCTGCCAGGTAAGGAAGGAGTAAGGACCTATTTGTTAGATTTATGACATATGTAACTGGCTACAAAAACATCAAACATTATTTTTACGCGGCTATTTCAGAATCCTAACCATATTGATTTCCACAGAAACAAAGGTTGTCAAAATGTGGTTTGCGATTTCATATGATTTATTTTTAAATCTCAACAAAGATCAAAGTCTGGGCATTTACGGGGCTTACGTCATAGGCTGGTTTAAGTGATCTCTTTACAGACGTGTAACATTATTCTTATTCATCTATGTTGATTTATTTTGGAGATTATTCCGATTTGTGAACAAGTATTTGGACGCACAAATGTAGTATTTTTTTTTGTTGTTCGATTTGGCATCGACTTTGTAGAAAAACATGATAATTTTATTAAGATTTAAGTTTTGTACTAACATTTCTTGGTGGAACTGCTTTTTTATAATAATTTAAAAACTATATATTTTTTTCACTCTAATATTTATTAAATATTACCCTGGACTGGTACCTAAAGCGGAGGACTGATCATTTTTCCTTCATGTGTAAACAATCAAGATAACACTGAATTTTTATGA
>NW_028281651.1:0-39531 GCF_059751285.1 Brachycentrus maculatus | reverse complement strand
TCCCAACCCCAACCCCAACCCCAACCCCAACCCCAACCCCAACCCCAACCCCAACCCCAACCCCTTGATATTTAATGCTGCTCTATCCAATTCATTGCCTTTGAAATGTTTTTATTATATATACAAATTTCTTAATCACAAAATCTGTTTTGAGCTGCAAGACCCCTAATCCTTAAATAAGTTTGCTAATGAATTTATCTGTAAGCCGAACTTTTGGATATCAAAGAAAATATTGAATAAAAATAGTGATTAATTTATTTGAATAATAAATGTGATGTTTATAAATAGATTCAAATTTTGGTATTCTCGGATGGAGAAACTTATCATAAAGACTAAATAAGAATGTTTATCTTGTCTGGAAAAGCTTGAAATTCCTTACAAATTGCAAGAGCATGAAGCGGCATTTAACATGGAGGATTTTGCTAAGGTCAAGTTGGAGAAAAGTCCCTACATCAAAAATCTGTTTTATCATGACAAAAAGTCAGGCTCCTACTTTTTGATTGTGGCTGAGAATTCGACTACTGTCGACAAAAGTAATTTTTTGCTTATTTTAGGCTTTTTGAAGACTTTGGGGAAGAACATGCGGATGGCTGACTTTTAAAAAGTTAATTAAATTTTACAAGTCGGAAAAGGCACTGTGAATCCCTTCAGCTTGGTTAATGATCATAATAATGCTGTCACCAAGACTTACTTTGATCAAAAACTATTCGGCCATGATTCCTGGGCTTTTCATCCCATGGAGAACACAGCAACAATCGAGCTAGCTCGAGATTCGGTATTGAAATTCTTAGATCATTACCAAATCAGCTATGAAAAGGTCAATTTGTAAGCAGTAGAAGAGAAGAAAGAAAAAGTCGAAAAGAAATAGGATGTCAACCTCCTGGGGTTAGAACATAAGAAGACCGAGGATTTCCCCAATTGGTATGCCGATGTGATTATTAAATCCGGTATGCTCGATTACTATGACATCTCTGGATGTTACATTCTGAGACCTTGGTCCTATGGAATTTGGGAGAGGATCTCAAAGTTCTTTGATGATCTTATCAAGACAAGAGGCGTGTAAAATGCTTATTTCCCCATGTTCGTATCAAAGAAAGCCTTAGAAACCGAGAAAGAACACGTCGAAGGATTCGCTCCAGAAGTTGCATGGGTTACTAAATCAGGAAAGAGTGATTTAGCCGAACCAATTGCTATTAGACCAACTAGTTAAACAATTATGTACCCTGCATATGCAAACTGGATTAAAAGTCATCGAGATTTACCCTTAAAGCTCAATCAATGGACAAACATTGTGCGATGGGAATTCAAGCATCCCACTCCTTTCATTCGAACTAGATAATTCTTATGGCAAGAAGGCCACACAGCCCATGCAACATTCGAAGAAGCCGAATAAGAAACTTTCGCTATTCTAGATTACTACCGACGAGTCTATGAAGAAGTCCTTTCAGTTCCAGTCCATAAGGGAGTAAAAACAGAGTCATAGAAGTTTGCCGGAGGCTTCAGGACCACAACCATCTAAACATGGATTCCTGAAAACGGTCGAGCAATTCAAGCAGCAACAAGCCACAATTTGGGACAAAACTTTGCTAAAATGTTTGGCATTGAGTTCGAAGATGACAAGAGATAGAAAAAGTTTGTCTGGCAAACGAGTTGGGGGCTCACAACCAGGTCGATTGGCATACTAACCATGCATCACGGAGATGACAAAGGATTGGTTCTTCCCCCTAGAGTTGCGAATGTCCAGGTCGTAATTATACCCATTCGAATCAAAGGCAAGTAATAAATAGTTGAAAAGGCTTCATAACATATTTTCTCGGTTCTCAAGAAATCTGGAATTAGAGTTCATCTTGATGACAGAGTAATTTACACACCTGGATGGAAATATAATCATTGGGAACTCAAGGGAGTCCCCATTCGACTATAAATAGGCCCTAAAGATGTCACTGCAGAGAAAGCTCTTTGTGTGGTTAGGTACAATGGCGATAAATTCGATTTGAAATGGGACGAACTCGTTGAACAGATTCCTATTGTGCTCTAAAAAATACAGAAAGGGATGTATGAAAAGGCCAAATAAAGAATGGATGCCGTTACAAGTAAAGCCTCAACATGGAATGAATTTATGACTCTTTTGAATGAAAAAAAAGTTGTACTAACCCCCTGGTGCGAAGACAGAGCATGTGAGGAGAAAGTGAAGGATAAGAGCAGCAAATAATCCAAGCAATCTGCAATTGAAGGAGATACAACTTTGACTGGGCAAGCCAAGACTTTATGTGTTCCTCTTGAGCATGAGCCATTAAAAGAAGGGGAAAAATGTTTCCATTGCCAAGAACTCGCGAAAGTGAAAGTATTTTGGGGAAGGTCTTATTGATATGAAATAAAATATCGATGTATAAATAGTTATAAATTATTTATCAGAATGATCTCCTCTTGCCACCATTTCCACCGTTTCCACCATTTCTGTCATTACGACCTCCATAGCTTCCTCCTTCTCTGTTATTATAGCCTCCAGTAGCTGGAGGGCGGTCTCTTGGGGTAGCTGCGTCAATTTTGATTCTTCTGCCATCTAATTATTGCCCGTTTAGTTGTGCCTGAGCCTTTTGTGCAGTTTCGACATCGAAGAATTCGACATATCCAAATCCTCGACACTAAATTTTATAAAAAATTTACTTTTCCGGTTTCTTTATCATAGACAACTCGAGCACTTTGAACTGGCCCAACAGTTTCGAAAAAGGCTTTTATTGATTCAGCATTGGAGTTGTAAGATATTTGACCCACGTAGAGCGTTGGAGTTTCGATATTTACGGCTCCTTCATTTTGATTTCCGCCGAAACTTTTTTTTTCGAATTTTTCTCCGTTCTTGTTATGTGCCGATTTATTCTGAGCTTCCTCAATTTTAACAGATCTCCCCATGTAATCAGTTCCATCCAGAGTAAGAGCTTTATTGAATGAGTTTTTCGACGAGAATTTAATGAAAGCAGTTCCTTTAGATTAACCATTTGGCTTAGTGAGCAATTTTATATTAGTGACATTTCCACATTCCTCAAATAGAGACTGAATATCACTCTCCCGAGCTTTGAATGAGAGGCCAAGGGCAATGATTTAGAATTCACCTTGTTCATCGGCTGTTTCGACTTGTTTTTTTGCTTTGCCTTTTAAACTGTCTTTGGATACTTTTCTTTGTGGCTTTTCTTCAGCTTCGTCATCTTCTGAGATTTTAGCCTAGACTTTCTTCACTATTTTTTGCTTGCCGGCAGTTGGTTTCGCAACTTCTTTCGACCCTTTTCTTTTGGCAACTATTTTTTCTTATTCTTCTTCAGATTCTTCGGGTAACACTTGAGCAGCTTTTCCATTCTTCACTTTGGCATTTTGAGTTGGCGCCTGTTCAGGTAACTATTGGGAAGCTTTTTTTGCTCGAGCTGCTATTTTCGCGAGTTTGGCTTACTTTTTGCTGATGCCGATAACTGGAGTAATAGGAGACACCACACTTTTATTCTTTTTGTTCTGCAAATTGAGAGCTTATGGGATCGGGCTATTTTAATCAAGATCTGAGTCCTATACATTAATAAGGCATTTACTGATGCTACTTTGGGTCTAATGGGCTTTGCCATTTGAGTATTGTTGAAATTAATATATAATAAAGATAAGTTAGCTTAGATATAACTGCCATTATAATTATCTTAATTATAATATCCATTGCTTTTATTATATTCGCGCATTGCCATACATTCGAGCTTATCGAGATCCTCATTTTCAGTTTATTCAGCCTCAAATTACGAACATAAATAATTCAGTAAATTCGGGTGATATTCGTATCAGAGACAAGATTTGACCTATTTATAATTCGGAATATTTATTATTTTGTGTATACTCAATTATAATTAATCCGAAAATGCAACTATAATGCATGAGTATTGAAGACGAAATCTAAACTAAACTATAGATTATTCGATTTGGCTTAAATAAATAATTCTATGTGAAATGCAATCAAATCAGCTGGCATATGCCATCATCATCATCTACCTTATTTGCGATCTTGTTAATTGCTTTTGTTGAGTTTTTTGTTTTTGTCTATCTTCTGAAATTCTCGTTTCGATGTTAGGCTTTCATTACATTTAAGAGCTCATGCTCCGATTTTTTGTTGTTTGGAGGATTTTATGATGCTGCATTTCGGCTTGGATTCCTAAATTCTTCCTTTCTTTTATGTGTTTAATTCAGATGTGGCCTATTGCTGATGGGAACATAGCCTCTTTCTTGTTCGGGATTGTGGACAGAAATCGATTATAACTGATTGAGTTTCTCCATATTTTCCTAGAGCTTATTGTTTCTTCTAATGAGCTAGTGCTGGCGGACAATGGTGCCATGCAAGATCTACTTTTTGTAGTATTGATTCGAAATCTTTCTTTCCTTGTCCTCTATTTTCACAATTTCCTGCATCACCACTTCTTTTATAGCATTTTTTTTATCACCATTCTCCCCATTTCTGTTCTTTTGCCATTCAGCTTTTGCCATTATGAAATGGGCCTCTTCATATTTCTCATTCTCATTCATCTGATTTGTTTGGTTTTTTATCCTCCCTTCTTTCATGACCAATTTGTTCGGCGTATGAATATTGAATGCTGATTGTACTTTTTTATCTGAGTTATGATAGACCTGTTGTGGTGCCCTGGATAAACTTTGAATTCTTTGGTTAACTGTAGATCTGAATAGTCTACTTTTTTTTTAAGATGATTAGTTTTTGTGGCTTTTGATTTTGCCTTTGTGGGTCTGTAGTGATTTCGAAGACTTAAAATTGGATGTTTCCTTAAACAATTTTCTTCTGAAGTTCATGACACTCTGAATCTGAGTAAGAATTTGAGTAAAACGATGCGCTTCTCCCAAAAACTTCTTAGATAGCTCAATGCCTTTCCGATATAAGATTTGAGTCTTTGTAGGGTATATTTTGGAGAGTTTCTGCAACGCATCGATATACTGATAGGCGAGCAGTTCATTAATTTCGCGATACTCCCAAAGCCTTTACTCGAATTCAAACATTTGTGGGCGTGCCTGAAACTTTATTGTTTTGAATCTTCTGAAAAGTGTCCGAATTCCATTAATTCTATTGTTTCTGTTGATTTCATTGATTAGTTTGGATCTTGATTAACTATCATTTTATATGTTGAGAGGTTGGCTATTGACTTCTTTTTAGGCGGAATTGCTCGCATTTTGTTGAGTGATTGTGTGATGATGATTCGAGAATATACTTAAATTGGCGATTTCTTCAGCTTCTATATTTTGATTGATTGTAGAAAGAATGAGGATTTTAAATAGGAGGGCTCTCGCATAGAAATGCTTCTCTTGCTCATCAATTTAGATGGCTTCTTCCACATAGTTCAAAGCAACTACATAATTACGAAGCATTAACTGTATTTTAGCCATCGCAATCAAAGCCAAACTCCGTACCCGCAAATAGCTACGATGTCTCTTATTCACCGCATTCAATTTCTCAGACAATAAATGCATCATTTAATTGCATTCTGATAGTTTGGCTTAACTCTCCATACTACAATTACTTGACGGATTGATACTTGAATTGATTAAAGTTAGTTAATAGTTTTAGGCTTTGTTTCTCAAATGATTAACAAGTGTGTACAAATATTCTAAGAGTCTCCGAATTTGTTAGTCTGCTTAGTCTTGGTCGAGTAAGTAATCTGTTTGGTTTCTGATGGTTTTTGGTTTGTAATTGTAGGATGAGTTTGTTAGTTTGCTGATAGTTGAGGACATGTACGCTGGTGACTAAATAGGGTATGTTTATTATGTTTATTATTTTTATTATGTTTATTTATTTTATTATGTTTATTATGTTTATTTGCAATAACTTTATACCTATTATACTTATCATAATTGGATATAGCTTTAGATATAATTTTGACAAAGTCTTTTTAACAAATAATTTTGCAGCTTGCCAAAGAACCGTGTTAAAAATTCGACTGCACATAGGCTTAAATCATCCGAATTCCAAACGATAAATTTCTTTACTGTAGTTTTTTAACCAAGGCAAATTTTTAAATTTGAGACAGAAATCTGATTATAAATGTATGCATGTCTTCCTACCTTTATGCAAATGGAGTTAATTTAGACAGCCTGCATTAATATGACCTCTTGAGATATTTCTACAAACAAAAAAGCATGGGAATATGATTTATGAGACCCACTTTGATAATAGAACCCATCATTTTCTCATAAATTAGATCTAAATACAACAGTCATTCTGGGCCTCTGCAGCTTATGCTTTAGATTAGACCGTTTCCATGATTTCTACTGGGCTTGGACTTGATTTATTGAGAATTTAATCTTGTGGCATTATTCAAGAAGATGAAGGAATTTGATTATTGCTTCTTCTCAAGAAATATATAGATATTTTGAATTTCGATATGGCTTCTAAAATAAATAAAGTTTCACTCGATGATGGAAGAGTCTGCAATGATATTGGAAGAGAAAATCAAGAACGATGTTAAGCTCAATTGTAAGTATGAGATCTTCGGTTAGATAGGCTCAGGCTGTTTTGGAAATGTCTTCAAAGCTCTGAATATTGTTACTCGAAGATATGTGGCACTCAAGATTGAGGTCAGTGACACCCTTCATCAGAAGAATAATGTGCTTTGTCACTAAATTGCAATACTTGATCTCCTGAAAGACACAGTTGGAGTACCCAGGGTGTATGGGGTTGGCAAATGGAAATATGGGACCTACATGGAAATGGAGCTCTTAGCCTCCAGTCTGAACGATGAAAGAAGTAAGTAATTCAAACTGGCATAAATTAAAGCCCTGGGGGTTGAGTTTCTCCAAATTCTCAAAAGAATTCATGCAAAAGGAGTGATCCATCAGGACTTAAAGCCCCAGAACATCATGCGAGACAAAGATGGGCGTCTAGTGCTGATCGATTATGGGCTATCGGCTGTTTTGAAACTTCCCATCCCTAATAATCAGCCCAAAAGAGGGTTTATTGGCACTCCTCGATATGCCAGTCTCGCATCGCATAGAGGACAGACTCAAACTCCCAAAGATGATATAGAATCGATGCTTTATGTGTTAGGAGCCTTATTCCTGAAAAATGCGCCATGGTTTCAACTGAAGAACCCAATATCCAGCAGACTTTAAATGATTGCAAAGTATAAAAAGCTGAATATCAAAGATTGGCTTAAACAGTGTGGCAAGCCATTTCTGGAAATATACTAATCTATCGAACATTTGAAACCAAAGCAAATTCCAAATTATGCATAACTAATCGGATTCCTTAGCCATAAATAAACAGTACTGATGCGTTAGAAGCCATCAGCATTAATGGACAGGGGGAGAAGAAATAGTGACGGAGTTAAAATCGAGATGATTTATCCTATGATACAAATTCATTATGTCAATCGAGGGTCCGATGAGAAAACCACGAGCAAAATTATCTTTGAAGATAAAATTTAAAAATCAAGGGAAAATGGGAGTTTTTCACAGCTCGCACATAATGGAATGGAAATACTGCAGCTTTTGACAGAAAAGATATTTAAGTTCGACGACGACGATCTCTAAGAAAAGAAGAAAGATGAGGACGATGATACAATGGGAGTCGTTGGGGAAGAAGAGCCAGAAATCAGCAAAATTTGGAAAGATACCACTTTCAGTTTCAAAAACCCATTTTGCAGCTGAATTTATCAGCATGCGTTCTCATTAATGTTTGTTTATCTCTTTCAGGTTATTTTTGTTATATTTAAATAATATTTTAACAGCTCTCTGGTATAGTATTAATTTATTGCAAAAAATTGATATATTGAAGCTTTTATACATGTAGGATATTATTCGCTTTTTGTCCAGCCCATTCATCGAAGTTCAACTCATTCAGTCCAATTGGTTCAGTTAATTCATTCTATTCCATTTTATTACTTATAAAATCGTGACATTTCATCATTAATACGATTGTCTCAAATCAATCATGATGATATATATTATAAGTAACAAATTAATAGTTATTTAATGTAAAATAAGAGACTCAAAGGAATCAAAAGAAATAAAACTGAGATATTTAAGTTCTGTAAGCAAGCGCAACGCAAAAAGCCAACAGCAACAGCATCAAAATCGAGGTATAATTTCCACAAACTGTTTAGATTCTCCAAATAAAATTTGCTCGGCTTGAATGAGGATTCGATGATTGCACCTGTTTCAATTAAGAGTCCTCTTGTGTAAGTGGAAATGATGCCAACCATGTCCTCTTTGCCGCCGGAATGGGTGGATAAGTATTAGTAATGTCTATCCCTCATCAGGAAGATTGATTAAACCAGTATTAAATCTATTACGCAGAGAAGAAGATATTGGCTGAACAGAATCGAAGGTTGGCTTCGATTAAGCTATCGGATTAGAAGCAAGCTGATAGACAGATCTACGAGCTAGTGACAAAAGCGACATAGGTACTCGTTCATTAATGAAGATGATCCGCAAGTGCGAAAAGAATATCGAAGCTATCAGATTGAACTCGAATTCTGAGTCGGAGAGCGACCAGAGAAGTACACATTGCAATAACCTAGCATGCAAGAACATATGCATTAGCTTGGCTTTGACAGTCCAAGAGAAAACGAAATAGTTGCGGACACAGCAGCGGGCATTCATGGAACATCGCAAAAACATATAATAATCCACCAAAGTTTCATTTCTTGAACTGGCTGCAGACAGAGCCTTCGAAGATGACTACCTTGAAGATGAAAGATAAAAGATGGAAGAGCTCGATTTCAAAGTGCATGAATAAAGGAACGCCTAGATACTCCAAATTGTTGAGTCAATCCACGAGCTGAACGATCTCTACAAATAGCTAAACAACCTGGTTATCTGTCAAGGCTCATTGCTCGACAGGATTGATTACAACATTGAATAGAGCTTTGTCCATGTGAAGAAAGGGACGGAAACCATCGAAAGAGTGGACGAAAGGCAAAAGAAAAGCAAGTTAGCCTGCAGAATGATGGCTCTGATGGTCATAGCCATCGTAATTTTAGGGATAATTTTAATCATTAAGTGGAAGAATTGAGCAAGTAAAACAGATCACCAGTTCATCACTGATTGCGCAAGTGTTTTCTATATTGGTTTATATGAAGCCCTCGCTGCATTAATATCCGAAGCCAATAGCTTGTGTAACATTGCTTATGCCAATGACTGCGTGCCCTATTATTTATTGGTTTATCTTTGTAGGGTTTCTTCGAATTATTGGATGATTTATTTGCTTTTGATGCCCTCATACCTGATCTGGCCACCCCCTCCGAAACAACCTCCTGGACATGCCATGACCTCGACATACTTATAGACGCATTTATTCTTCTTTACTGCCTGCACTATCTTTTGGATGTTCCTGAATCCGTAGCATTTTGCCATTTTTATCTCTCTCCCCTCATGCATGAATGTGTACTCCTGAAAATCAGAGTTCCTTATTTAATTTCGTTCGTATTTGTCCACATTCAGTCTGCTCATCAGCATGTGAATGTATCCGTTTGAGGTCTGATCCTCCACAAACTCTGAGCCTCGAGGCAGCGCATCCTTTGGCATTTTCAGTATTTCGGCTGTTTTAAACATATATCTTTGATTGTTGAACTTGGTGATAAGTTCCTAATTTTAGAAGATCGACTAACCCGCAGAGTATTTATTGATGAGCTCTATAACCTATACAGCTGCTAATGTCAAATCGATTTCCTTTATCTATGATTCTTCTATCTTGAATCTGATAGCTTCAAGTTTCTTATCGTAGCAGGGCATTATGCTGATGACTGAGCACTTTCTATTGTGCAGTTCTTTGATGAGCCTGCCGAGGATCTGCTGTGGGGACTTTATTCTGCTCATTTGTTATGTGATCTATGTGGTCAGCGTCTTCTCAGCGTAACAAACCCACCCTGGGCATTCTGAGCAAAGCATAGGCCGCGCATTATTATTCTCTGATAATTTGACAAGAAACTCTTCATAAACAAGTTGATGACACATTTTGATCCCGACCATTAAATCCACAATCTGAATGGCTGCAGTTGAGAAATTCCGGGCAAAGAACATCTCCAAAAGGAATAAGAAGCAATCAGGCGTCAGTTTATACTTCTTTGCGAGGGAAAGGAGGGCTTGTGGAGACATTATTACATAGACAATTTATCTTTAACACTCGCACTGTTTTGTGAGCATGTCGATAAACTTAGCGATGCTCATCTGCTCGATCAGTATTGACTCGGCACTGGTGATGCAACCACTACAAGCTAAGCAGTCATTCAAGGAGATTGTAGCCTTCTCTTATTTCACATCTTTTTTCATTATTTTAGGCTGGATGCATGATTGGGATGGAGCAATGTAGTCATCGATTTGTGCCAATTTTATGACACCGGTGAACATCGACATTTAGTAAGTATATGTTAAGTTGAATTATAATGCAATTAAATATACGCTAGCTATATCCTAAACATACAACAATTAATTGGGATGTGTGATAAAGCACCCACATGTTCTAGAATAAAAAATAATTAATTTGCATTATATAATAGGATTTTGAACATTATTAGTGCGAATTAAGTCATTTTTGTGTTGATTGATATTTTTGGCGAAGTTGACATTTGGGATAAAATTGGATATTTGGGTGAAATGGAATATTTTCCGATCAGAAATTCCATTCCTTATAGCCATTGCTATTAATCCTTCCTTATACATAATTATCAGAAAAAATGCATTAGCCTGTGACTTTCTAGCCTCACGAGTCATTCAGAGACATATCTTACACTTATGCCTCGGACAAATATTCCTGTATATCCTGGGTCTATCCTCTTCACATCATATTTGCCTATTTGGTCGTATTGACAGGGTTCTTGGCCATCTTAAGCAGAGTCGTCGACAAGATGAGACCCTACCATATGGTGTTCGGAAGAATGTACTTGATATTCATGCTTTGGTGCATGGCGAGTTCGTTACTCATCCATAATACTGGCCTACCCCTTCCAATTATAGTCTCATTCTTATATATGTTGTTCAGCATATCATTCGGCTGGAATGCCATCAGAGTCCACGTCAATTCGATGAAGTAGTTGGTCCAGGAAAAAATGAGCATACGAATCAACTAAATTCTCTTCTCGAATACCGTCGAGAAAAGATATCCATTAGACCTTGGAGCCATTTAAAAATAGTGCTTGACGACCTAACTGCATTCAAAATCCTTTAAGGACAGAGTATTCTCAACAAAGATGCTGCATGGGCTGCTGATGACTTTCAGTTGGAGCCAGATGCTCGGGAGAACATTAGTTACAAATCCCTTCACTACATTTACAGGGTGTTGGACTTACCCCGCGTACAAATCATTGGCTGGTACACAAGTGTATGCGGTTGATGGGGTTGCAACTCCCGCTTTTCCCCTCCCAACTGGCACGTTTCTGGCAATGATTACAGTTCCGACTGTCGTGATTATATTAGTCGTTGCATTTGCCGTGACCTACGGATGCTTCAAACATTAACAAAAAGCCAAGATCTCTTCCGATAGCGAATAGCGTGGAATCAATTGATTTTTTCATAAATATTTTTTGCAATTTGTTTCCAGCATCAAACATGCAGAATACAGAGTAAATGTTCTATAGTTCCAGAATAAATAAATATAAAATGGACGTTAAATTGTAAATATTCGAAAAAACAAAAGAGACAATTCTCCAAAATAAACTCGAGTTCCTATAATCGCAGCTCGATGAGATCAATTCGCGCAAAAATCAACTACGAATATAGAATAACTCCTTAAAATCAAAGATAAGGCACATCAAAACATAAAACACTTTCAAATCACGCAAGAAGTCGGTGACCCTATCGCTTAGCTTCAACAGCAACCTCGCAATGGCATCCACAAATAATATTACAAGAGGCCATTAGTCCTAATTTCTCATCTATCATAGCGAACTAAAAGGAAACAAAGAAAACATTGATGGCAATTTGCACCAATCTCAATATCAACGACCCAATTATGATCATGAAGACATTGCAAAAGTGGAAAGGAAGCTGTTATAGGAGCATGAATAAAGTCTGTCTAAGCTGCGGGAACTTGAATCTGAGCTGAGGGATCTGCAGAAACTTTGTTTAGAAAGGTCCATTAATTGGAGGACAGCAGATATCATAGATAAGCAAAGTCGAAGCTAAAGAGAAACAGAGTAGACTACCAAACAGAAATAAACCCAACACAAATACATAAGTGATTAAGATATTTCTTAGAAGAGAAAGAATAGCATGTGCTATCCTAACGATATTAATGCAATTTATGAAGGTGGCTATAACTTTGCAGCAAATCTCCGCAAACAAAATCACAATAGACAGGCAATAAATTCAAGCAATGAACTCACTGGTATTCACAAAAATAGTTTAAATGACAACATCTACAATAACAAAAATAATTATAATAGTAAGAACAGATAGGAGCCCATTCATAAGTAAGTCAAACTGATCTCGAATCGAAAAAGCAATGGAAAAAATAAGGAAATTGTTTAGTAAAAGTATTCACAATAACCAATTTCTTAGTCAGTTTTAAATCCATCTCGAAAGGTATTTCCTGAATTTGAGCCAAAAATAGCAAATACAACCAACTACGCACAATATTCAATAAAATTATGCGATAAGTATTAACCTAAAACTAAAAAACATGAGTCCAAGCAGCCTCAAAGTTTATAGCAAAGCCTTTGCCATTCCAATAAAGACTTCAGTGACAAATTGCAGAGAAAAAGATACAATGAAACATCCTCAAATATGTTGAATCGCTCATACGCCCATAAAGAACCGAAGGAACTTGCCAGGACTGCATCATCATCAAATACTTTTAAGTTAAAAAGTAACTCAAGTCAAAATGCTAAAACAACAAGCATCCATGCAATTCCCTACCCGCATAACGACACCCTCAACATATCAAAGATGTCAAATAAATCAGACAACTACAAATCAATAAACAATAAGTCATATGCTAAGATCATCACTAGCATCCAATGTGTCGGCTGCCTGAAAGATTGTAAGCCAAACTAGTATTATTGGCATATCGATCACTGCCGGGACTATCTGCTGGCTGAGCTGGAAAGAGAGAAGGAGTAAATTGACGAAAGAATTAACGAGACATTGAATCTGTCGATGACATATCTCTGAGGGCACTGAACTGCAATTGTGAATAATGGATGATGATATGATATGCTGTTGATTTTGATGATTATTTGTTGATTGATTGGTTGAAATTTCAATGATGATCGATCAAGCTTTATTCTCATGTTCTTACTCGTTGAGTCTCTTAGACTGCACATCTTCAGCTACAATCATAAGCAATGAATCCTTGGATCGGATCACATTATTCTTCTTTTTTCGGATATGAAACGAGGATCTATTGTTCGTTGAGTTGCCTAAGGGATCATTGACCTGTATACTGTTCCTTGAATCATCGCTAAACCCCATATTCGCTGTGATGTTCATTTATTTATTGCTGTTATACTCCCTGTCTCTCGGAGGGGAGTTGCTGCCATTCTTATTCAAACTTTATCGCCTTGACTTTTTACCCTTTTCGACATTGCTCTTATAAAATGATCGAGGCATCATCTACAGCTTGTTTTTGTATTAGTTTTCGAACAGTTCCTCCCAGACGCCGATGAATGCTTCAAAGGTATTCTTCACTATTTATATTTTTTTAACCTATTTGTGCCTATAGATAATGAGGCCTGGTTTCCTTTTTTCGGAGAACTAGTAGAGCACGCCTTCGAGGATATTCTGAAATTTCATTTGGTCAGAGGGATTGTGCGTAGCAAGGCTATCCTGGATAATCCGGGAGTGTTGATACTAAGCATCGAAGATCAGACACATGGTTAAGTTGATGCATTAACCGATTGCTGGGATCAGTTTGTTGATTGAATTCATTTCAGTTGCAGATTTCATCATTATTTTTTTTAATTATTTTATTTATTTTTCGACGAATTAGTTTTTGATTATACTGTCTCCCCTCATCTTTGTTACTAAGAACATCACTTTCTCGATTTTTGTGTTGACTTTCTCTTCCAAGCTATTAAACCTCTCTTTGTTGTCCTCGACCAGCTGCCCAAAAACAGTCTGTGTTTACTATTTCATTCTTTACATTTTCAGCACTTTCACATTTTGTTACATTATTTCTTTGCTCATTTCGTATATTTTGATTTGAGCGGAATCTGAAATATCCTCTATCTTCTGGTTAATATCGCTGAGTATTTGCGGGTCGATTCCAGCTTTGGCACTATCTGTGACAATTTTCATTGTGTCTGTTATTTTTTATTACAGTTTCTCATTGGTTTATTAAAGCTGTCGCTTCACTTCTATTTTTGTTTATTTTATAAGGCTTTAGATTTTGTTCATGTTTTTGGTGTTTTATAGAGTTAGTTTGTTAAATTTATCGGTTAGTTGATCGACTGCTCTGCTGGATGTGCCATTTTGGGATTGTGATTTTTATTCCAGCATTTTATTTGTTTTTGAGGAGAGTTCGGTTTATATTTATATTTTGAGATAGTCAATTTTTTGGGTGAGGAAATCCACACTCTTATCGAGATTGTCGCTGATGTGTTTAGTCCGCTTATCTGAAAGTTTTTCATAATCGAGTATCTTTTTGTTGATATTCAGAACTTACTGCTCGAGTAATTATTTATGCTTTTGATCGCTTTCTTAAAATTTCTTTAAAAGTTGCCTTCTTATCTTTTCCCCGTCTTCCTTAATGTCTTATAAAATTTATGAAAACTTTGAGACTTGCTCAACTGACTTTTCCAAAACCTTATTATTCTCTTAAAGCTGTTAGATTCTCCTTTCGAGTTTCGCTTAGGTTAGTTTAATTTTGCTATAAAGAGCAGTATCCATATTCTCAAGCTTACTGTTAAATACTTTAACCTTTGACTTTTCTTATTCTATCTATTTTGCCAGTTTGTCAATTTACTCGCCAATTCTTTTGTTAACATTTTCTTGTTCGTCGCGATGTGATATAATTTAATCGTATTTCTACTTATTCTTCTTCAATTCCAATGTGAATGTGAAGTATTACTTCTTTATTTATTCGGATGTGATCTTAATCTTAGTATTGGCTTCCGCAGTCTATTAAACATACTTTGTTATTTTCCATGCAATGTCTTCTTTCAGTGCGCTCATTTGATCGCTCATTTCAATAAACTTCGACTTAGTTTTGCTTAGCTCATTGTTTGTGGTTTAGAATTGTCGGGTTAGAGCTGTGACTCTTTTATTGAGATCTTTGGCAGCTGCATCTTGTTCGTTTTTCTATATTTTCATCTTTTCCTGGGCTTATTAAAGATGTAGGAAATTGGTCTCAGCTTGAAGCTTATTCGCAGCCATTCGTTAATTTATTTTGTTATTTTGTTGCTCGTTGTTCTGGCTACGTTCCTCTATTTATTGGATACGTTGTTTGTAAGTGAAGAAGAATTGCTCGTAGGATTATAATTTTTCGTGGAATTGTGACACTTTGCGGACAGTCGCAGACATTACTTATTGAATTATGAGTCTAATTTTAGTTTATAGTTCGAAATTGCCTGTTATCGGTTTACTCTGAGGTTTCTGTTATGTTTTTTAGGGTTACATTCTGATATTGGCAAGTGGACGTCAAGCTTGCTGTATTATATTTATATTTATTTAATGCGTCTAAAATTGCATTAACAATAATATACTAATTAATCCTCTTTGTACCAACTATATCATAAATACTCTAACATATAATTATTACCTATAAAAACAATTATGAAACTAGTGTCATCCGCAGACCATAAAGACACAGAACTTCCTTACAAATTGAAAATAATCAATATGTTAGGTGTTAAGTAGCTTCTCCTTAAACACCTTGTCTTCAAAGCTAAATAGTCAAGTATCATGATATGTTTATGGAATCAATAGAATACTCGATCGTCAAGATCAATGGAAGGAATACGATTGCAATCAATAATGAGATATATGAAGCTCCTAAGGGATATGATTATTAAGCTGTAGTTATAGAGAAGTTAGGGCATAATATACCCATATGTCATTTTATGCCTAATTTGACTACTTAGAGAACTATCCCTCGGAAACAGAAATATAAGTAAATATACATAATATACGCGCATGGTAATGCATCTGACTTATCTCATTCAATCAAATTCATCAATAATCTCTGTCTGCAGTAATCGTATCTACAAAGTGATTACCGTATGCATTATATTGCATTTGACTATTCTGGCTATGGATGCTCCACTATCCCAAATAGCAAAACTTGCGAATCTTCAATTTGTCTGGATTTGGAGTTAGTTCTGTTATGGTTCCATGAGAAAAAAGGTGTTGATATGAGACAAATCATACTTTGGGGGTTCAGTTTAGGAGCCCATCCCGTTGCATATTGCAGTTCTTTGTATAAGGTAGCTGCTTGTATACTGCAATCCCCATTTGCCTCATTGTCTGCTTTCTTTATGTCCAGTAATGAATTAACCCCGGATTCTCCAGACAACAATAGCAATACCATCGATAAATAGTCATAATGTTTGTCGAACTTAAAATATATGGGCAAAATACAATGCTAGATCTTAATACTCCACAGCGTCGAAGATTAGATGATACCTTCTTGGCATTCTATTGCACTTTGCAAAAACTATAGAAAATAGAATAAAAATGATAAGCTTCATTTTCTGGAGATAAGCCATTTGAAACATAATTAAATGCATGCGTATATAGGTTCAAGATCGAACAACCCTATCCAACATAGGATCTTTTAGTTTATAGGGGCAGTTGCCTATAATTATAGTCTCACAAACATCGCAAGTATGACAAATACAATAAATATGACAAATATGAGCAAAAGTAACAATAACATCCATTAAAGCTAATACTAACTTTTAAAAATCTCACAATCTTCCTTCAGCTCAATTAATAATAAAATGACCAAAGAGCGGACCCAGACTGACAAATAAAAACAAAAAAGATCAACCGAGTTGTACTCAATGCTGAAATAAACATAGATAAGTAATGACAAATAAGTATAATACGACTATGAGATCAAGAATGGAATCATGACAAAAAAGATAAAGCGAAATGATCAAAATAAAGGAGGATACTTCTGTGGGTGCATTGGTAAATGTTGATACTTATTTATTTGTCTCTATTCTGTTATTGTTCCGATTTATTTATTTATTGTTTATTTTATGGAACTTATTATCTCTTATAACATTCTGAATCATTCAAATAAATTATTAGTCGGCGTTGGCGTAATGCGAGGGTTTTCACTAAAGAATAATCAGCCATCGCAGTACACTTTTACATTCAATCCAAAGCATCAAATTGGCACTCCTTTTTAATAGCCAAATGAGAAACAGACGTTCCAAACATTGAAAGCTCGGGATCCACAAGGAAATGTCCGATGGAAGGGAGCATTTACAGGAGGCTTCTAAGCCGGATATAAGAATACATGCGGAAGCAAGGATGGGTGGGTGCCTGCTTCTTTCGTGTCATCAAGAGTCAATCGATTTTCATAGAGCAAAGATGCTAATAAAAATTAGAATAATGTATTCGACTATATGGATGATGAAGACATCGGCGGCTTGGATATCGCTTCCAACATCGAAGTCAGGGAATAGTTTCATTCGCTCAAAAAGCCTGCTTCCAAGAAAAGTGACAGCCTTTATGGCGAGGCTCTTCTAACCATCAATCGTAGCAAATAATCAATAGGCGACCGCATCCTCAAACAAATGAAAAGAGACCAAGCACAAATCTCCGCCCCCTAAAACCTCTCCGAACTAACCAAACTCCTTGAATCTTACCGAGACAACGAAAGCATTTAGTAACAAAGTTCCTCAACCAAGACAAATGCAAACTTAATAAAAACACGCTAAATGCATCCTTACTACAGCATCGGCAGCACAACCCACCCTAATGAGGATTAATTTATCACAGTATACTCAGATCTATTCAGTAAGATCATCAGAAAGCCTGCTCATAACTACTAAAATTAAGAGGAGTAGAATGAGAAGTAGCTCAAAGATAACAAAATATTTTTCGATTTTACCAAGCCTCTCGAGGAGGAACCCGACTATCTTAAATAAATTAAAGATATTTAGGAACTATAGAACTCGGAGTGTGGCTCAAAACCTAGAAAGAGACTCAAAAATATAGTAAATTAAAAAGGGTTGTCAGATATGTTCAAAGCAGTTTACTTTAAATAGCAAATGGGCGCGTAAAAACAAGAAAACCTTACTTCATATCTGGAGTATCTCAAGAATGTGCCCGATGTCTACGATCCTTATGTCCGAGTGAAAGAAGCAAAAAACAAATAAAAATAGTTTATCATCAACGAAGAGCTCAATCCGAAACCAAAACATAGGCTTTTTACTTCAAAGTAAAGAAGTGATATCATCGGCGACAGCAGACTGCAAAATAAGCTATCGGATAAGTTTGTCAAATCTGGGGCCAATCTCAGCAAATAGACGTTCAGCAATAAGTTTGTTAGGGCGGGGCAATAGGAAATATCACAGCGAAATAAGTAAATTGTGGGAAATTCCGAGCATTTGTAAGTGGTATTTAATGAGCCAAAGAAGAATGAGCGTTTTTGGGACTATGTGTTCGAACTGTAGGGCAAAAAGATATCAGCTCAGCTTTAGTATATGTCTTTTTAGGTGGCAGAAAAGGAAAGAATTTAATTTGAAGCCCATTATGCAGAAATTAAGAGAAAGCGATAACTCAACAAAAAAAAATAGGCAAATCAAACTGCCAGCAACAGCAGCTTACCAATTGAAGTATAAATGGCCATCGCAGCAAAAGGGAAAGGATACGTAAAGAAATAGATAGTCAGAAGAACTGGCGCATGGAAGCCGTAGAAACTTTTATGCAAAAGATTTGGATGCGCTTTCAGTGACATCGACAACGAGAGACAGAATGGAGGCCGACAAAATAAAGATAGATAGAATAAATCCCATAGAAATCAAATGCATCGGGAAGATAGCCTGCATGATCCATTCAATTGATATGAAAGAAACTGACATTTTCGAGCTTATCAACCATCAGTAATATTTTCAGATTGAGGCAAGTTACATTAGGAATTTGAATCTTGGGAATTTAAGATAGTTACAAGAAGTATCTGCAGTTGAGAAATTATATCAAATTATCATTCATTTTCAAAGAATAAACTAAGAGATGATAGCGTATCTTGAAATTTATAAGCAACTTTTCGAGCATTGTAGCTTAGTTCAAGTGAATTAAACAGCCCAATCAATAGAAAATATACACTATAGAATACATATATAAGAATAATGATCAGTAATTGAGCCGAATTATAGCATTACAACTCCAAGAATCCACAAAGTCATAATACACTATATTTGGTTTCCTTAGTAAGCCTCCCCTCATTTTGGCCAATTCCATCGGCAGCCTCGATCTCGATATATTGCCCAACAGCTCAATACTATAATACTATAAGGAGAGCCTTAAACTCAATTGAACTGTCAATGTGAACGAATACAGAAATAGATAGTTGCTCAATGATGGCTTTGGTGAAATCTCAAGCTTATGGTTCTGATCAGTGACCATTTGTTGTATTAAGTTTGTGTTGGAGTAGTGGTTGTATATTTGGACTTGTTGTGATTGTTTGTAGGAATCTAAAGATTGCAATTTATCCATTGCTGTCAACTATCGAACCTGAAAACAATCAGAATCCAATTCCTAAAAGTCATTGCCATCATATAATATGATGACCTTGCCTTTCAAACTACTCAGTTCCTGTTACCATAAACTGGCTCCAAGAACTTACTGCACTTTGAGAGTGTTGCAAATTTAGGTCATCAGTATATTTACCAATAGTTTCCTATTTGCCCTGTTGACTTGATTGCGTGTCCTTGACACCACGAGTATAATAGTCTAATGCTTGCCATGATGCTTTAAGAATGAGTTAATATCAGCAATCATACTATTCAGGGATATTCCTGTTTATGCGATGTAGTTGTTGCCGTGATAGATGTGAAATTGGTCATTATTTTTGTTACTACCGTTGCTGTTGTTACTACTATGACTGCTGCACTCTTTGATGGTGAAGCGGAGGTCGAAGTATCTGATGCCTGCCATCAATTGCCCGAAGATATCCTCATACTGATTTTAGGTAAGTCTCTTCAGGAATGAGAACCGGTTTATAATCATGCCCGAGTCATGGCTGCCAGGCATCACAACTTCATGCAATCTAATGCGTGGGTTGCTTTCAGACAGTTTCTGCATCCAATTAGAGTTGTCCAGAGTCCCTCTCCCCATTATCTCGTAGATATTGTGCTTTAGGCCTGCGCGATGCCGAATAGAGTAAAGCCCATATGTGTATTTTCGTGACCAAATTCCCGAAGCATGAACCTGCGCTCCTTCTATTACAGCATCTCCATACTCTTCGCTTTGAATATGCATTGAGAATCGACCGAAATGGCCCATCATATAATTGCAATTAATTTCCTGGATGGAAAGTGGCGCATGAATGCAGCTTTGTGCCTGTAGCACGATATATCCATTTGTATTGAGTTACTGTGATTGCGATTGTGATTATTGTATTTGCGATTGTCGTTCGCCCATAAAGGATAAGTCAGGCCGATATGAATTAACCCACTAGTCTTAGTTTTCAATGCGAAACTTGATAAATATCGAAAAATCGAGCCAGTTTGTAAGCAATAGCTGTGTTTGAGCAATGTAGAATTTGCTCAGCTTGTTCAACTTGCAAAGTGGCTGTCTGTTCTTGATTCGCATTGCCTCTATTCTGCCTATATGATATTGCAATGTTTACACGCTATCTGGCCAGATATAACTCGACCAAAATAGTCCATACGCAATAACACAATAACAATAGACAGAATACAATACATTACATTACAATACATTACATTACAATACATTACATTCCTGGCTTCAATCATAAATAATAATAATAATTACAATAAGCGAGGGTCAATCTACTACCAACCTCATTCTCAACCTCATTCTATCCAATTCATCCCATTAAACAAATGTAAGTAATAAAATCAGTTCGCATATCTTTCTCCCTCGACGACATCGCCCACTACTTCTCCTAAATGAACAAACAACAAATCATTGAGAAATTCAGAACACTCCTCTAACAAAAATAGAACTAAATCAACTAAAAGATAGAGAAACTAAATGCTGACCAACTACTCATCCTCCAAAAGAAAGTGCTTGTCATCGAGAAGAAGGATGAACAGATCTTCAAATTTAACAATGTACTCGCCATGTATAAAAACTAGCTTAATTAATAAAAGGAGAAGTTTAACAAAGTATTGGAGGAATTGTATGATACTAAGTAAAAATTGAGGGATGGGGAAAACAAACTAATTTAATACTAAGCAATCATTAAGTAGCACAAAGACAAACGTGAGAAATATAAACAGTAGATGGAGGTTCTTACTAATAAATATGAGAGTTTATTGGGTTAGTTTAAAGAGTCTTAAAGGTCCCATAAAAAGATGAAACAATAAAAAGTATAATGGTAATCACAGACTTAATTATTGATGAACAATCAAAAAACGCTAATCGAAGAAAATGCTGAACAGAAAATCAAACATATTTTATTGGATCGCGACTATAAGTTATCAGTTTTGAATAAGTAACTGTAAGATCGCAACAAAAGAATAATCTCCTAAAGAAAGAAATAAAGTGAATATAAAAAAACAATTACAACCCTTAACAAAAGAATATAAGTCCTATAAAATGCGATCATACAATTGAAATAAGCCATGAACCATAAAAATAAAAGCAACTATTTATCACAATATGTGCAGACTGACAACTTTCCAATGGACTCCGAATGCAATTAAAATGATGACAGCATAAAAGATACATCAAATAAGGTTGATTTGCATGAGCAATAAGTACAAGTTTGTCTGGAATGCCCATAGTGCAATTTACTGAAGGAGTAAATGCAGCAAGTTCTGAACAGTAGGAAATAATTACAGTCTATGAATAATAAAAAAGTTAGGCCATCATTTTTTGTTAATTGTGGTATTCAGACAATTTAGTAATCAAAAATATAGGTAGTTTATGAATCATGTGGGATGCAGACTAAAAATCTGAGGCAGCTATAAATTGACTAATAGTAACAAATAATGAAAGCCACTCAGCGCATTCTATCAATACATTAACAAAAGTATCAAAATATATCAGACCGTTATTTTGAGCTTTAAAATCTGTTCCTATTGCGGCCATCTCGAAAAGAAGATCGAGAGGCAATTGCATAACTGGAAAGGAAGATTATTAAGCTGCAGATTGCGTTACTCTAAAAACGAAATGAATGCAAACAATTTGAAACATTAATTACAGGATTGGAAATTGCAAGAGTGAGCCAAGAGCGATTATTAAAGCAGATTCCATTTTAAGTGATAGGGGATAATGCTTTGATTAAATAGAATCAGACTTTATAAAATGTGTTGTCATCGAATTGTGCTAAAAGTAGCTGGGCTAATGAGTCCCATCGGATATCCATGACACGAATTAAAAATAGGAATGTGACAAGCATCAATGTTTAAAGATAAGAGAACGAGTTATGGCTAAGTCGAAGATAGGCAAAAGCTGTGTCGGTATCGGCAGACAATAATGCTGGGAGTGGCAGTTTATAAAAGAATGATATAATTACAATTGAAAGCACTTTCTTGGAAAAGGGAATTAAATTTCGGGCGAAGACAAATGATGGAGTTTCACACACGGGCAGTCCAAAACGAAAATATCGGAAATATCTAAGTCCATCGAGGCATTTCTATAAGAGCGAAAAAAAGATATGAATTTTTACTTATTTATCATGTTTATTATCTTTATATTATTTAATGTGATGTTATTAAATGTTTTCTTACGATGTTTCCCTTATACTTGTATTATGAAACTTCTTCTGCTAATGCCACATTTAGATTCTATTATTATCTTGCGCGACTATGATTGGGTTTATGATTGGTAATATGCCCCTAATCGAATCTGCCTTATAGAAATAATCTCGATTTATAAATAAATGATACTAATTGAGTTTAATTATAGAATAGCGAAGGTTTGAAATTTGCACAATGAAAAGAACGAGCAGTCATCCGATAATTTCATTAGGAAAAAACAACAAATTAAGCCCAATTGAAATGTTTGAGCGTCATTTGAGAACAAGAATGTGTCCATTCCTCAAAATCAACAAAGGGGAATTCAACATCAAAATGCAAAAGCCATACAAAAAGAAATCATATAATCAGGCTGCTTCGATAACTTTCACCAGTCCTAACTCTTACCACAACAGCGAAGTTGTCTCCAAAAAGCAATCACGCGAGAAGCTCATGGTCCAACAGATCAAAACTCAGCTCAAGAAGAAGAAGAAAACGGATTTAGTCAAGAATCCAGAAAGCAGTGCAAACAGAGAACATCCGAAGCAGCTCACTCATCACAGCAGAGACACTGCTGCCAAATAATCACGCGCACGAACAAACAAAAAAAGCAAGAACAAAGATTCGAATATTTTAATCAAAAAATAATGGCGCAACAATTTGATTGTGCGTAATTTATTTATAACTTCAAATAAAACTGCTGAAACGAGAGCCTCGAATTTCGAACAAATTAAATCCTTAGCATAAAAGCTGAAACTGATATAGGATTAGTCTGTTAATTCATCAAAATGCTTCCTGAAGTATGCCTTAAATGAAAACTAACACATCTACCCTCGAGCTGTCCTCTCTGGCAAAAACCGAATATTCACAGTGGACTGGATGTTTCTAATTTCTACATCCCTCGCAATAAACAGAGAGACAGTGCATCTCGCTGTTCACTACATGGATAACTATCTGAGAGTAAACTCCTCCGTCATTTAATAAATAAATGTCATTGCAGCTTCATGTCTATACCTGGCAGTCAAGCAATAGTAGAGATAAAAGCAATTCGATTTACTCGAAACAATTGTCTTATCATAGAAGATGCCGCTACTCAGGGAACAGATTATATAGAAATAACAACAAATCTTCATGAAACTTAATTTCAAACTAAAAGCTAATACGATATCATTTTGGATCGATTACTTTTCTGCGAAGTGGGATAGTTTTATTGTCAATGTGTCTGACAAGGTTAGTATGTGTGCTTTTAAGGATTTGATTAATTTGAGATCTCCGGATGGTAATACTTATCGATATTATCGGGAGCTAATTTAGTTGAGTGATATTCTGTTGAATTTTGGGGAGTATTGCAATTTCACAAAAGCGCATCTCGCCTTAGGGATAATGTACTTAGTATTGAGGATATAAATGTAAAGAGTTCTATCTGAGCATAAATAGGATAAATAGATCTGTCAATAAAAATCAGGCAACAAAAATAACAATAAACCAACATCCTCCCCCACCTGCAACAAACAATGCGAACCCAGCACAAAAAAGACATCAGCAGCATTATCTTAAGCCAACAGCAATAGCAATAGCGAACAAACTGACATATTCCTAATGTATTGGAGATAGTTCATGAAAAAAGCAAGCCCAATATTCAGAGACCCAAGCAATTTCAATCAAATCTTTAATGTTTATCTAACTGAACTATGTTAGTTTTAGCTGACAGAAATAATACCTAGCATAAAGTTTGTCTCAAATTTCCTGAATTATAGTTTCAGCTATAACATCGATGAGAAGACTCTCGAAGAAGCTGAGTCATACGAGGAGTTTTTGAGGAAAATGACATACTCTATTGGAATGAAGGAATATTCTTTGGAACAAATTCAAGGTTGATTATTTTTATATTTTTATAATTGGGAGTTTTCATATCGACGCAATCTATCATCATTATTGGCCTGCATTATTATCATTTAAGAACTTGGGCATCAAATATTCTTTGCATTTAAATCTAACTATATTTTCTACTCTAATCTCTTCACCTGATCTGAGAGCTCTTCTATCTATTTTTTTGTGCTGATTGTTATTTGGAATCTAGATGCCAGCTATTTTGAGAGGTTTAATGGTCGCAGTTTCTTCTCATGGTATGGAACGATTGCTTAGAAATAGAAAATTCTGATTGCTTCGGCAAATTTGTTCATCAAAGCTGAATCCTTGAAGAGTCTTCTGCGAACTTCGTGGGGTATTTATAATTGGCAGCTTGGTATGCCCAACATTATGGCTTGCTCAGTCATTGTATGCATCTTTCCTCCCCAAAGCCCATGAAGAGTGGGATCCGCATTAAAGACACATTGAAATCCTTTAAATTTGTGTTACTCGAACAAATTGGCCAATTTCTTTTAAAAGTACTCTTCGAACATTCGGACAATTGGATCGTTTTTCCAATGCCAACGAATTGATTAGATTCCAACTTAAATTTCGCAATTGTTCTTTCTGTCGAACTTTCCATGGATATCCACATGCAAAAGTGGAAGCTATTGGTTCTTCAAACCCCAAGCATGCAAACTTTGATGGAACTGATTACCCGCAAACATGCTCGAGAGCAAATAATTGGGATCCATATCCTACTCGTTGACGAGAGTTGATTTCCCCCAAAAGCAAAATGAGTTATCTTAGTTTTTTTTTAATTTGGTCATTTGCGCCAATGTGAGTGCAATCCAGGATGTGTAAGTTTATCGAAGATGTATTCTTTTTTTCTATTTGAATTCTTCGCCGCCTCTCATCAGTTTTTTACTGTGTGGGGCCGTGAATAGGATCGGTCCATTGAGATAAGTTAGATGTTTCTTTTTGAGGTGGTTTTAGACTGTTTAAGTGGCCTTCATTGATAATATTTATAGCCGTGCAGTTATCTGTTTCAGATTTAACTTAATGATTTATTAAATTCTGATAATTGTTTCATTGATTATAATTGATAGCCGTGCAGTTATCTGTTTCAGATTTAACTTAATGATTTAATAAATTGTTTGATTGTGCAGATTTAAATTATACAATGCAGGATAATTGTGGAGAATCAGTTGAGCATATCGCAGATACAGCAGCAGCATGCCAGAGCTCCACAACATGCTAAGCAAGTTTCACAGCATGATCCTCCGGAACTCTGCTGTTTTTGTCCGTACTGATAGTTTCCGCCACCGTTGCCATAATTATGGCCGTAGCCCCCTTGGTTATAGCCTCCTTGGTTATAGCCGCCTTGATTGTAGCCTCCTTGGTTATAGCCTCCTTGGTTATAGTCTCCCTACCATATAAAAATGTCTTACCCCCCCCGTACATGCTTATTTTTAAAATTAATATATTAAAATTGTAGCCTATTCTGAGTACATAAACATGCCATTATATACATGCCATATATACATGCAATAAAAATATGAGAAATACTGATTTGACACTCAATTAATTATTATGGGGTTGGGGTTGGGGTTGGGGTTGGGGTTGGGGTTGGGGTTGGGGTTGGGGTTGGGGTTGGGAAACTTCAACTATAGCTTTGATTTCAGCTCGTATTTGATTCCGCACCCTGCTAAGGCTTACAAAGGGGGTGAAGATGCTGTGTATGCCTCAAAGAATTGGTTGGTTGTGGCCGACGGAGTTGGAGGATGGGCCGACTCTGGTGTGGACCCAGGGCTTTATTCGAAACGCCTTTGCAAGATCATTGGAGAGAAAGTCGAAAGAAACCCTGAAAAGTACGAAGATAACCCTCAAACATTGTTGGCATAGTCGGTGAAGTAGAACAAAGAAATAGGCAGCACGACGGTGTGTATTCTCTCACTCAACCCCAAAACTGGCAAAATGGTGAACTATTTCCTCGGAGATTCCGTGTTTGGTGTCTTTTACCCCGGCAAGTATTTCGTGGCGGAAGATCAGCAGAAGTCCTTTAACTTCCCATATCAAGTTGGCAGCGTTGGAGACGACCCCTCTGAAGGTATCACTTACTAGCTATCGGCCGACGAGTTAATTGATGGCACATTTGTGCTGGCGAGCGATGGAGTCTGGGACAACTATGACGGCAACTCAATCCAATAGGACATCCACGAGAAATCTAAAGGAAAACCCCTGAAATAAGTAGCAGAATCAATAGCCAAAAACACATACAAATACTCCCTCAAATAAAACTACGAATCTCCTTTCTACAAGAAGGCAATCGCAAGCGGATACCGCTACGAGAAGACAGGCAAATCCGATGATATCTCGGTGATTGTGGCAAGAATCATCAAGCAGTAAATAATAGCATGATGCTCAATAGATGCTCGATAACTCTGTATGACTCAAACAAACAAACAAACATGACTATCATGTTAATATATATTATCATACTGTCGATATTATTGTGATGCGATTTGTTTTATTATTGCTTTGTCACACAGCAAAATATTACAACGCAAATAAATGAAGAAATCAATATTTATGGTCATGGCCATTGTGTCAACAATCTCAAATCTCGAATCTTAAGTGCCATATACCTAAGACCTTAAATAATTCAAAGGGAAAGGATTCAATCAAAGAACTGAGAAGCTCATCGGATGCTGGCTCATTATTACAGACAAATTACTCATACACAACAAGAACACATCCGAACAATTTAACGAAAGTTCAACCCTAAAAGTCAGTAACAACACATCTGAACAAACATCATAAACCATATAGTTTAAATCAAGCTATTTAGACTTACTGAAAGAATGTATGAAAATAATACCTCGCAACATTGCCATCCTTAAGATTAAATCATTAGTAGATGCTAAATTCGCATAGAATATACAACTGTCATCCCTGATCCCAAATTACCATTAGTATGTGAGGATAAGCTCACATGATCGATTGGAGCACCAGCTTAGTTAATTAGATCAATACTTATTGAACATTATCCGTAAATACCAGAAGCAGTTGCATAACTCACGGAGTAATGGACTCAGTGTCAAGTAACAGATTGAATTGAAACTGAAAGATAAGCAGAATAATGCTGTATTGTTTGGGTATCTCCCAGCTAATGGCACATCCAAAATATTTATAGCATGCACTGTTGGCGCTTTTCTATTGCTATGCTGCACATGCTGTCAGTACCAGGCCAAATAACGGGTACGAACAGAGAATAAGAATAAGCTGGATCAGGAAAAGTTGAGGGAACAGAGGCTTATCACATAAAAAAATATGGAGGAGAAGTAAAAGGTTATGACTAAATCCAGGGAAATGGAAAGTATGTTGAAGCAGCAGATGAACACTCAGAAGAATATGCTATTTTAGAAAAATGGTAAAAGTTGTTGATATATATAAATGCTATAATCATCCAATCCTTCGGCAATTACAATACAGTATTTACATTACAGTATTTACATTCTATTTGTAGTTATGAGGGAAATTAATCCATGCAAATGAATAATTGGTTGCATTCTCCATCTTTGATATATATGAAGCACATTTAGACTTTCGTATTATGACGCAATATCCCAAATCTGCATCGAAGATTAATGAGTTAGGTTATTATATGTGTTTATATTATAACTAAAGAGTATAAATAAAATAAATCATATCAGCTATCTTCGAATATGCTCAGAAGTTTTTACTGTAGTTTCGTTGTAGTGGCAAGGCATCAGGCGATGTGTAAACAGTTTTATGGTTTTGTGGAGAGAGCATATTCGAATTCTCACGAGCATTATAAATAAGATTGTTGCTGACAGAAGAGGTTTGTGTAAATAGAGGAGGATTTCTTGTTTTGAAAGGTTACTCGTGAGAGTAGTGTGGAGGAGCAACACTGAGGGATTTCATTTGTTAGGGATTTGCGAATGAGGGCTGCGGATTTACGAGTCTATGCTCAATATTTCTGTCAATGCTATGAGGAATCTATTGATAAATTTTCTCAGGGTGTTTATGAACAGTTTCAGTGTTTGATTGAAGACTGATTATTGTGTTTTTACATTGGTAGCGGGGTCTTGACGGACTAGATGGTAGTACTTACAATTCTAACGATTCTCTCTATTCTTTGTCTTTCAATTTTAGATCGTTTTTGTGGAAATTTACTGTGAATCTTTAACGCGGGCTTTTATTTTATAATAGAAGTGGAGCTTTAATAAATGTTTAAGTCTCTTTTTTATTTAATGCTTAATGCTCCCTTTTATTTTATCGCAATGAAAATTTCTCAACGTTTTTCAGAGGTGAAAACGGTTTAAATTTATTAAAGGATTGAATGTTCGAGGAATTGCTTTTAGTAGATAAGAAATTTAAAAGCTTTTATGAATTCATTCTTTGAGGATATTGATCGTTGTGAATTTCTTGAGTTAAGAGGTTTTCATCTTTTTTTGCATAATTAACGGATTATCTTCTGACAAATGGAACCTCAAAGGGCGCACGCTGTGAATAGATGTTCTTTTTTTATTTAGGAATATAAGGCTGAGCGACAGTCTCCAACACTTCTAATCTCTTTGCCATTTTTTGCACGAGATCTTTAATTTAATACATTTTTCCCATGTCTACATTTGAGTTTTAAACCCTGTGAAATCTCAATTTGAGGTTTTCATCTTTCAATTTTAGATTGTCTTTGATTAGGCTTTAGTTCATTATTTATAGTTAGTTAACTCGTTTGAGAAGCAGTTCAGGACTATAAAATTAATTCTAGCTTGAAGATGTCTTTTTGAGTGCGCCAATATGAATACGATCATTGGGATGCAGTAGTTTGTTGTTATGGAGATCGTGATTATGATGGCTTTGAGTGTTAGAGTTGTTGTTGTTATTTTAAGAGTTGTTATTATTGTTTTATTGCTGACTATTATGATGGTTGATGTTGTGATTATTATTATTATTGCCATACTTTTAAGTAGATTTTTACTTTTATCTTTGCTTTTGCCTTTGTTTTTATTTTCCTATAGATTTTTGCTTTTATTTTTATTTGCTTTATGCGTTATTGTTTTACAAATTCGCTTCTCCAGTAAAAATGTTGCTGTTTGCCATTTTGATTTCAGAAAGTCTTTTCTTCTTGAAGCTATTCCGTATTTATTACTTGTCTTTCTTTGGACTCATTTGCAATTTGTTATGCTAATCAATATTCAGGAAGCTACTTTTTGGGTTTTAGTTTTTATGGGCATTAAGATTGCTATTTTCTTCATCATCAAATTATGTTTTGGTCCCGACCACAGTCTGACTACACATCATCAAAGCATTATTATCATATTGATTCAGGAAATGTTTAGAATGCGCATCAAATTACTCACCGAGAAATGACCTTTATTTTTGGGTATTGGAAAGTGGAGTGTTCAGTATATTATAAATTTATTCGACAATGTTGGCTTATGAGAGAGGAAGAGCCAACTCACTTCCACATGATTACCTCAGAAACTTATACTCTTCCTCATTCATTTATATCGACTACTCTTAGTTGCTTTATGCGAAGTGCAGGTTAGTATGAAATTGGTTCTTTGTTCTGGTGCCAAAGGTCTTGTATAAGACAGAAGTGGATGGAGTCTCTGCAGAGGGGCTATACTAATTGATTTCGTAGTTTTTGGAATTTTGGGTTTCTTCTTTTTCGGTTTTGATTTTGATAGTGATACTCTATTTCTGGTTGAAATCATCTGAGATTTGTTTGATGATACTTTTGATTTATATTTTGGGTGTTGTTGTGGCTGGGGGTTGCTCGAGCAGCTTCCTTGTGAGTTCAGCTGGTAACTTCACTGAACAGGCCTGTAAGATCTCAAAAATGAGTAGATCCCTGCATTGTCTGTCTTTACTGTAAATTTTCAGATATTTCCCCATGTGCACAGATATCTTCAACTTCTTCAGAAGTTCCTTAAACTCAGCACTTCGATTAACAAGGAGCCCTATACATCTATTTTGGTGTGATTGCTCCTCATCGAATATCTTCAGATAGTTTTAAATTTATTTGGATGCGCCATAAACAATACTATACTCTTAATTCTCAACAATCAGTTTAACCTTCATGGTATTGTTGCTGCATTGAGTGATGGTAAGTTCGGCGCTGATTATTTTATTTTTATTGAGGAGTAGTTCAATTTTGTGGCGGCTCCATGGGTTTGGATACTATATAAGTTGTTTCTATAGTTTAATTGGCCCGTAAACTAATCGCTAGTGTCTTTTTGTTTTACTGCTATTTGAGAAGATTGTGATAATTCCTGTCACTATGCACTCAAAATCGAGTGCAGAACATGCATACTCGTATTTTTGATAGACCGGACTGTATTCGACTGATTTTTTGACAGCTAAGACTCCCTAAACAGCTCCTGGTTCCTAAAAGGTATTGGCGCACGCATGCCACAGATTATGGTCCTGAGTTTTTACCACAGTTCTGGTCCATCTGACATTTACTTTGCTGTGGGCAAGAATCTACTATGGAATATGTAACTCGATGAGTGAGTTAGTGAAAACTTCTGCCATTTTAGAATTCCTTACGCAAATATAATAATTTTATTCTGTACAGACCGATAATACAAAATAATAAATTTATTATTGTCCGCCTGTTCAGTGCGGAGATTCGAACATCGACGCTAACAACATTTTTAAGAGTAATTATTAATAACGACTCATTTTGTAATTTTATTGCTTGTACTTTAGTTGAATATTTTATGGGAAAATATAAAGAACTGCATATGCATCACTCACATGCGTCACTCACATTTATTTACCTATTGAAGGATAGAGATGAAGATTGGAGCAGCAAGTTAAACTAACAAAACAAATAAAACTTAGATGATATATGGGCAAATTGCACTTTTATTTATGTATTTTGTATTATAGAGGATAACTTGAGTATTTGATCCGAAATTATAACATTGTAACATGATAACATTGTCACATTATAACATGATAACATTGTCACATTATAACATTGTAACATTATAACATTGCAACATTTATAATATTTGATTTACTGTATAGTTATTCAATATAAATAAATATTCAAAGAATTCGAACTTTCAATGCACGAGATTGCTGATCTGATCACAGATAAAATAGATCCTGAAGATGTTTTCGAATTGTTAGATATCCTTGGTCAAGGTTCCTATGGTAGTGTCTCTAAGGCATTGCACAAATAAACTGGATAATTATATGCCATTAAGATCTTGCCAGCCACCTCTGGTGTCTAAATCTCATCAATCAAGAAAGAAGTACAGCTTGTGTTATTCAGATAGGAATTCTAAAGTAATGTGACGACGATCATATTGTCAGATACTACGGATCCTACTTCAAAGACAGCAATCTCTGGATCATAATGGAATACTGTGTGGCGGGGAGTGTCACGGACATTATGCAGATCACGAAGAGGAAGCTGAGTTAATAATAAATCGCATCCATTCTGTAATCTGCACTCATGGGGCTCAGCTATATCCACTCCAAAAAGAAAATACATAGGGATATAAAGGCAGCCAACATTCTGCTGGATCAGAAGGGACATGCCAAATTGGCCGATTTCGGAGTCTCCGCATCCTCCATGCACACCAATGCCAGATTCAAAACGCACATTGGAAGCCCATACTGGATGAGCCCTGAAATAATCAAGTACAGCGAGTATAATCATAAGACCGATATCTGGTCATTCGGAATCACTGCCATCTAGTTAGCTGAAGGCCAAGTGCCTAATTCCCATATCAAGCCATTTATGGTTATTTTTATGACCAAATCCAATCCAGTCCAAGGCTTCTCTAACCCTGATCTTTGGTCGCCCGAACTCAATGATTTTGTACGTTTGTGCCTCAAAATTAACCCGCAGGATCGACCCGAAGCTCGCCAGCTCCTCGAGCACACCTTCATAAAAAAATACTCCAAAGGACAACGTCTCTTACAAGAGCTCGTGCTAAGCTCACTCTAATAAATAGAATAGTTTCGAATGAACCAATCGAGAAACAGCTCCTTCGCATAGATAATAATCGACCAAGGGAAAGACACCCAGACAATAATCTAAAAAAGCAGACATCGCAACTCCAATTATCAGGCAAACTCCTTAAAATATGAAGAATAGTACAACTAACAGGACTCAGTTGTAGTGATGTCCTCGAAGCACACTCCCTCAGAGGTCGGATCAATGATCATCAATGGCTCAATGATAATGAATGAAGACCCTCCCGAGAACATCACAAACAACACAAATAACATGCTGAGCAATTACATTAACTAACTCAAAGGATACAACAATGTCTAAACAAAATGCGAGTAATTGAAGAAGAAGCTGATAAATTAAATTAGTTAGTTAGACAAACAATGTATGAGTGAGCTTATTTCTGTCTTTGAGAAGCATAAGGATGTGGCATCGAAGAAGCTCTCTGATTTATAAAATATATAGCAGAATAAATAGAAGGAAATTGAGAAAAACGAGAAGAACTATGTCTGCAGGCTGCTATCAGCCGAGAATATCTCTGAGTATTTAGTGGGGACTCAATCTGAGAAACAATCCAAACAATCCAAACAATCGAAAAGCATCGATATCAGATAGTTTAAAATAACGCCCAAAGATAGTATTAAGGATGAGTTTCATGATGACGATGAGATCATCTACTATCAAGAGGAGCTCTCGTTGAAAAATAACCATAGTCTCGAGGAAAATAATAATCCATCCAAGTATTAGCAATTGAGGGATCGAAAGGAAACGCATAGCTTCCTCAAATTGAAAGATAAGACATTTTAAGTCAAGAAATATATACACCGGGAAATCACTGAAGTTAGTAATCCGTCTTTCCAATCGAAGCATATGCCATCGCATAATTCAAGCCGTGTATTCTTTAAGAATTGCAATGCCAATGCTTCGAATAGTATCCCGAAGAAGATTCAGCAGTTTAAAGAAGATCCTGATGTACTGTAATATTTGCAGAAGGCATTTGGGCAGAGCAATCAAGCAAGTTATCTCAGTTCTTCACAGGAGAAACAAACCAAATCCAATAGTCGCCTCGGATTAAACACTCACTCAGGGGTAAATACCTACTCAGGGGTAAATACTTACTCAGGGGCAAACACTCAATTATAAAGCCACACCCATTCAGGGATAAATGGCCAGTTAGGAACGAGCAGTCTTTCAGGAAAGAATTTAAAGCCAAGAGGCCATAATGAAAACGACCGCAAACTCTACACATAAATATGCATAAAACAGCAGAAATCCACAGAAAACTCAATTTCTCGAGGCAAACACACAAAATCCAAAAAGAACCTCCAACCAAAGAAATCAAAAACGAAAAAGAAGTGACAGATAATATTAGTTTATGGTAATTGTGAGAGATTAATAGAAATATCATTTATTACTTTTTTATTTATTGAAAACCACATGTTCGCTGTTATTTCTCTTGAGGACTTTGATCGGGGGCAGGACGCGGATTGCAGTTTAATTTTACTTATTGGCCTATGACCCCAACCACTATTTATTCTCTCCGATCTCTTCCTTCTTGAATTTAAGGACCAATCTCTTCAAACTTTTGTTCATTTTCAGCATGGAGACAAATTAGTTGTAGATAATGTTTTCGTTCATATTTGTCGAGGATTCGTATTATGTTTGAGTTTTGGGGTGCCTTGCCGAGGACTTGGAGATGAAAAAATCTGATGGCATGTTCGAACTATGCACGATACGAGCCTGCGATCCAGCGTGAATTCGAAAAGAACGTAACTCCGGGTTTCCTTCTATTTTTTTTTTCATTGTCTATTTAGAAGATTAATTGATGACACCTCAAATGAATAATATTTAAATTAAAGCCAATCATATCATTCTCTTCAAAGAGTCCATTAAAATCCATTGAAATTCTATAATTGTATCCTCATGATGTCATTTCAAAAAAACGGCATCTCCAGCTCCCCCTAAATAAGGTACTTGCAATGAAATTTTATAGCTTTGAACAATGAAGACAAATAAATAGATTAGTTCATTTCATGACGATAATGTTCTTTGTCGTAAGGCTTTGGCTGTTTAGGATTAATATTAATTGAGTTACTGGTTGATTTACACAGCATTATTTATACAACCTTATGATATTAGTTGCTGGGAGCTCTGTCTTCCGTCGATTCTGTACAGCCGCCAAAGTTACACTGCCTTAACTCGGCTACACCTATTCTGAATTAGAGCCAGTAATCAGCAGCAAGCTATTGGAGACCCATCATAAAAAACATCATCAAACCTATGTCAATAATCTCAATGCGGCCCTCGAACAATTCTAATGTACGCTTTGAAATAACTTAGAGGCGAAGACCAACTTCAATTACAACAAAATGGTTGGGTTAACTCAGACCATTAAATTCAACCTTGGAGGCCATATCAATCACTCGATATTTTGGGAGAATCTGGCACCGATCGGCAAAGGAGGAGGAGAGTATCCGGCCGAGACATCGCAATTCACTGAGCAAGTTGTTAAACAGTTTGGGAGCTATGACACTCTGATCGACGAGTTCACCAAGAAGACTGTGCCAATCCAGGGATCGGGCTGGGGATGGCTTGGATGGGACAATGCTTCGAGATGCCTGAGAATTTTGGAAATGCCAAATCAATAAATGCTAGCCCCCAAGGGATTAACCCCCATCTTAAGTAAATCTGCACCTTATTCAGCAATCGATGTGTGGGAACATGCATACTACTTAGATTATAAGAATGTCAGATTAGATTATGTTAAGCAGATTTGGAAGATTGTTAATTGGGCCAACGCTGAAAAACGGTTCTTAAACGTGCTCAAAAATAAGACAGAGTGAATGATTCGTCGATTGATTCAATTAAATCAACAAATAGCCCATAATTAATATTTACAAGCTTCGTTGTAGTTTCAATGAAAATCGATCATATTTCGACAGCGAGACAATATCGAATTTTTCACTCGAGAAGCCCTTTAAATAGAGCAAGAGAAAGATTGCCTGGAAGTTGGATCCTTGTTCGTTTTTGTCTTTTGTGGATTTTACTAATCTAAAATGATTTGGAATTCATTTGCGCTTAAGTTATTTTTACTTATATGCGCAGTTTCTTGATTAATAGTTTCAGCATAATCTATTTTTTATTATAATTGTGTTTGGGATTCTTTTCTCTGTCTGTGTTTTGTTGGTGGTCGATTTTATTTATTTTTTGGGCTTAAGTTTTAATTATTGGTTTTTGATATCATTTATTAATTGACATGAGAACTAATTTGGCGTTAATTCTATAAGTATTGGTTAGTAAGTAGGTTAGTGGACTGTTTTGTCAATTCTTGAAAGTTTAGTGTGTGTTTTAGTAAAAGTAATTATCTTTGCAGTTATCGCTTTTACATCGATAGAATTGAACATGTCTCACAAAAGACGTTCGCTTTAGGTTGAATGTTGCTATATTCTAATGCATTCTGAGTGCTATTTAGCGATAGGTATTTTTTATTGAAAGGGAAATAGGATAATTTCAACTTGTTCTTGTTTCTGCTGGAATCTTCTAATGAATATTTTCTTTTGTTTCTGCGCGATGTAAGAGACTTTATACTTCTACTTTGCTAAATTTCTCGCATTAGCATTTAAATTTCACAATCTTTACCCTTAATAAGCACTTCTTTCATAGCGCTCTCCTTCGCTATGTAATCTTTTAATTTTTTAATTTCTTAGCAATTTCTTTCGATTTATTTTTCCAAAAGGAAGCACTTTTCTTGAAACTTGTTCTCTGTTATTTTCTGAATATTTCTCATCCTTTAATCTTTCCCGTGGCTAATTGATTGCAACTAACAGAATTGAAATTAAAGTTCTCTATTAACTCTTTCGAGCTATTGATTAAGTTTTTTCAATTATTAATTTTACTTGACAATTGCTTCGTTATTTGAAAGTAGACCTTTGACAATTTTTTTATTTTCTGCTTAAATGGCCTACTTTTATTATTGGAGATTATGCAATTTGGATAATGAGTCCCGAGAGTGCATTTTATGTTAGTTCTGTAAGAAATAGTATTTATGCTTTAATTATTTATATTAGAATTCAAGGCAATAAGATTATTCGACGTGAGTTGAAGATGGGGTGAATGCCTAGTTTTGCAATGACAATACTGAATGTTTAAGGTCTGTTGCGATTGTTAGGGGATTGTTGTGCTGTTTCGAGAAACTTTTATGCTGATGTGTATAGTGATTGATTTGGTTCGAGTTGGAAGATGTTGGCTTTATGCTATAGTCTGTTGTTGGTTGCTTCATTTTATTGGTAAATATATCGATGTATGTATGCATGTATTTGATTGTGAGCTGATAATTCACACAATACTGATGATTCACAAAATAGTAACAGATAACAGAATATGAATAACAAAATATACTTATAAAATGAGGAATAGGAAACTGCTATAGGCATCTCGCAAAAAGAACATTCTAACTAAGCAGACTGTCCGACTAATTTCCTCTGAATCTTTCATCGATGATTAGTTCAGAGGAATCATATAAAAAATTGCACCTGGTAAGCTCGATAAACTGATTAGCCAACGCATCTCCCACACCCGTAAGCTCCCTACATAACCAATTAACCCGATCGAAGCCCCTAACTAACGCGTGAACATGAAGAGCTTAAGCATCTTCGAGAAGACATTCTCGAAATAAGCAAAGAAATAAAAATAAAAAAACACGCGGATTCAAACAACTAAATAGAATTTATTGAGGAGGCTAGGCCATCGGGCATAAAAGTAGTATGTGTTTTTTGATGTCAACCGAAAGAGTCTCCGATAGTTCGAGAAGTTGACACCCTCATATGAGCAAAGCCGCAAAAGCTACATTGAAAATAGCCATAAATTGAGGTCAAAGACTTAATTCTCTGTCGAATTTGACGGCAAAAACCATAAGAATCGGTCCTTGAGCAGTAAATTGAAATATGAAAAACATCCTTACTGCATAATATCAGATGTAATTGCGAGGGAAGTCTGCAGAAAAAGGGCTTCGCATACCAGTTTTGTCAAATTTACTCCTTTCAATGATATTTAGTCGATTTATATTGAATGAATTGGTCACCCATAAATACCGCGTATAATTTGGCACCCTGCTCTTGCATTACTCCTACATTACTCATCAAAGAGCCTACACCAATCCAATATCCTCACATCCTCCTCCAAACCTTCCAAACCTAACTCCATATTGACCTAAATATAGATGATTCAGAATATGTCGGGAAGTTGCATGTTCTAACACCATAATAAATTTCCAATATTATAATGACTTTAATCGAGCATATTCGAAAAATGCAAAATGAAAACTCCGAGAATCACCTCTCTCAATCAATGGACCTCTACAGATTAGATAAGAACAACCCGAATTAGCAATTTGAAATCTCAAACAAGCATTCTCAATTTCGCAATATGAACTGTTAGGAATACAGGGCAGTATATTAATAATTACTGCACAGAATAGAGTTTCTCTAAAATAAACTCGACACTCTCGAGAAAGTTGAACTCATGCAGCCAAAGACCAAGAAAAAAAATAGGAGGAGAGCCAAGGAAGTCCCACGAAGTTTTCTGGTACATCTATAATTAATTGATTTAGTGTGCGTTTTTGAACTGCGGCAAAGAGTATGGATCATAGGCCTCATTGAAGAACCATAAGAAGATCAAACATGGCTTGCGGTTGGTCCGTCACCTCAAAGTTAGACTGTCTAAAACAGTTCATGTTAAGTTAGGAAGTAATTCAGCAATAAACTGATCAATCAATTTTAACCTGATACTTACTAATTCATACATATAACTCTTTATATAACTCTTATATAACTCTTTATCTAAATACTATAGACACTATTCTTATGTTTTAGTACATAATCGGTTTTGGTGGTTTAAATTCGATAGAGCAGCACTTTACGAATACATATAATTGTGTGTTGGTTATCGATTTTGTTTGTAGGGGTAGGGGAATAAATGTGGAACTGTCTCTAGTTTACATGACAGCATTTGCAATCCATAGAGTTATCAACCTGAAGCTGAATAGTATTATGGTTTCATGCTACAACTATACAAATTGAAACAATCTGTAATACTTCGCGTATATGTTCTAAAGAGAGAAGTTCTTTCGTAAATCCGATCGATAATTGTTCAAGTTCAACTCCAAACTGACAAATGGATGTATTGGTATAGAATTGATCCTGAATATACAGATATAATTGATACAACGGATGCAATGGATACAATGAATACAATGAATAGAATGGGCTTCCTAGATAATATCACAATTGCATACATTTGGGATGTATACTTGACGAATGAGGACTGTGGGTCTTCAAAAATATAATTTATTTATCAAGTATTTCCTAGTTTTCTAGTTTATATAATCTGTATCAATTTTCATGATTCGAAATGGAAGCAGATCCTTCTTGCTTACTAGTAAATAGGGATAATTCAGTTAAGGCTTAGTGTATCTATGCCCTGAATTTACAGAATATATTGTAGTTATGGGTGAATTAAGAGTGTACTTCAAATACAATCAATTCCTGTAACAAATTAATAAATAAAATAAGCATATCAAACGACATCACAGTATCCATTAATAACTACTATCATACCACCCTTAATGCCAGAAACGCATAATAACTTATCCGCATCATAAAGCAACAAATATCATACAATATCATCTATACAATGAAATTACTTATTTGTGATATAAATAACTATTACGCAGTCTTGTAGTAATGGGGGTTGGGGTTGGGGTTGGGGTTGGGGTTGGGGTTGGGGTTGGGGTTGGGGTTGGGGGGGTTGGGGTTGGGGTTGGGGTTGGGGTTGGGA
>NW_028281650.1:0-72180 GCF_059751285.1 Brachycentrus maculatus | reverse complement strand
AAAACCCGACTCACTTTACTGTTATCTGAAACAGTTAGACAATACCACGATCATTTCACACCAACTCGCAAAACGAGCTTTTTGTTCGATGCCCCCGCGAATCACATTTTCATATTGGAACCGTTGATTTCTCAGTATTTGGAACAAATCAATAAATTAAAACTGTACACGATGCTTGCTCCAACAATGATACAATGATCACAGGCACTTTTTATCAATGCCGTCGATTTTTATACGCAGTGATTGACATTTTAACATAAGAATTAACGCTGACAAGAAATCAGCCAACAGACGCCAGGGTACTGGCAACATGTCCCATAAACTCGGGAGGAAAAACTTAATCGGACCTTTTAAACTTAAACTGCTCATTAATTTATGGCGGTGTTAAGGATTTATTTGTGTTCACAGTAAACAAACGTGAACACTAAACTTCGTCAATATTATTCGACGCGAAGTGTGCGATTTTCACTTTAGTGTTTATTTTTTCCGTGTCGGTAAATACGGAAATTTGTTTACGGTCTGTAAATTAAAAAAGCCTCAGAAAATGTCAAAATAATAAATATGTATCGCAGAAATTATCAGTACCTACAATAATTTATCACAAAAAAAAATTTAGATATCTCAATACAGATGAAGAATATGGAAACCTGGGTATTTACAAGGCTTACGATCTATCAAGTGATCTCTTTACACACGTGTAACATTCACCATTCTACACGTGATTGACAAAGACACTACCCAAATATTAGGAACTCAGATATACATATAAACATATATACATATAACATAAATCTCATGACACTTCGTGTTTGAGTTCACAGCAGCATATGTGGTTGGTCTGAGAAATTTTTTATTTAGCAGAGACCTTTTCGTTTCATTTAGGTGAATGCGGAATTCAGGAGTATGGGATAAAAAAAGAGGAAGAAGAAAAAGAAGGAAGAAAAAAAGAGGGTTATGTATGAAAGAAATAGAGCAATGTCTAGGCTACTTGAGTTTATATACCCGTATTTATACTACATGGTGTAAGATGTAGAACTCGTACATATGTACGAATCTCTTCAGGTATTTTTTTTCTTGTAAAAGAACACAATATACTATATTAACGAGGATATCGTTAGCTGTATTTTGAATGTGGACACATTTACCACACGAATAAGAGAAGAGATAAAAAGGAGATCAATAATTAAAATCATTATCAATTCATGAAGAGTTGAGTGCAAAATAGTGGAATTAGGGCTGTCAGAAATATATTTTTGAAATAATAATGTTGTATATATTATTTTAAATTAAAAACTTGTGAACGAATTTGTAACGTGATATCCCTTTAAATTAAATTGGCACTTGATTATATTGTAAATTATTGAGTATACTTTTTGAAGCCTTTCCTTATTTAAAGACGACCTATGAATAAAATTTTCAAGATGTTAGATTTGTTTCTAAATTTGTTTTAAATTAAATTAAAGGACAATCATAGAATAATTAAAAAAGCATATTTTGCAAATTTGAAAGCGAGACTAAGATTCATGTATGACTATATTTTTTAATGTCGAGGAAACCAGAAGTAGGTATATACGGGAGCAGACGTGTGGCATTTTATCTTCTCTACCTACTTCTACAAGAAAAATTGTGATGACAGTAGTACTTGTTGCATTATATGTAGTTGTATTATGTTTTATATTAGAAACTCTGACTTAAGAGTCCGCGACACTAACCACGGGACCACAACCCGACACTGTCATTGTCCCCGATATTGTCATTGCCCATGATAGCATGACAACAGATTAGTAACTAAAAATATATGATTAATTTATCTTGTCAAATTTGTCCTCGGTACATGAAATTTCGATGAAGATATAATAAATTAAATTAATTTAAACTAGAAATACTTAGGTAAAAACCATTTATTTAAAATAAGTTAAACATTTACTTTTTATTTTACCTTTTGACAAGTCAACATAGACAAAAAAGAATATAAAAGTCTGCATATTTACAGGGTGTACAAATCATTTTGTGTTAGTATAAAAATATTTCCTAATTGGAGTACCTAACCCAGATTTGTTAAACGAGTATTTGGACAAACTAAATGTGGCGAACTTTTAATTGTATTAATTTTTATGATGACAACGTATGTATGTTATACGTGGTCAAACCTTTTAACAGGAGTTGACAACAAATATTTAAATGCATAAGTATACATAATATGTTATATTTCCATTATTTATACTTAGAAAAACAAAACCAGCATTCTGGTAAAAGAATACATTTAATTGTAATGAGCAACCCTGATTCTGATCAAAGTTCTATAGACCACCAGCTGAGAGGACAAGACGAGGTTGTGTTTCGCGATGAGAAACTCGATGTAGGGAATCCTTACTGTAAACATTACAATTATCATAAACTTCTCTTATTAAACATTCATTATAATAAAAATTAAATATAAGATAACTACTGAATTTCGTCTTATTAAAAACATACGGTTTTATGCGATTATTCACAAACATGCTTTATGTACCTTGTACAATATTTACCTTTTACCTATGCTACCATGGATTTTCTATCCGTAATAAACCTTTAAAAAAATCGTTCATCTTCCCACCATTATGTCCATATGAATAAGAAATCATCCAATTTATAACATGGAAAGCTGGAAAACATATATTTCTGTAAAGAATGAACTCGACTTCTTATGCAATATCGGATATTTATTAATAATAATAATAATAAAACCCTTATCCGCACCTCAATGGTGCATAGGGCACTGTTTCATATAAACGCAGCGTTATCTTGATCGTTTACACATGAAGGAAAGGTGATCAGCTCTCCGCTTCAGGTACCAGTCCAGGGTAATATTGAATAAATATAACAGTGAAAAAATCACTTATATTTATTTGACCCCCCTGGGAATCGAACCCGGGACCTCCAGAACGGTAGTCGAGCATGCTGACCATTACACTATGGAGGCGGATATTTTTATTAAGCAGTATTTTTCAGGAATTTTCGGGTGAAAATATCGAAAAGTGGAACAATATTATCTTCCATAAAATTCTATACACCAATTTTAGCATACATCCATATAATAATAAAAATATCAACCAGTTTCACAACGCTTTACGAAATTCCAATAACAGTAATAATAATGAACTCTGTAATAATAATAATAATAATAATAATTTCTGCTTTAGTTCGTTCAAGTTTTTGTTATAAATGAAAAAAAATTGTTATCTGTTTAATATTTGAGATTCTTGACTTATTTTAAATATACAAAAAAATACATTTTAAAATGTCAAACACACGCGATACTCATGGTAAAAGTTCCGAAAAATGTATGGCACAATGACAATTGGAAGACGCGTAACATATCAGAGATTAACTTTATTAAATAAAACAACTTTGTTTTTAACCACTTTTTTATTGGTACATTTTTTCTTCAACCTAACATAATTACCCATTCCTTAGACCCGTCCACTCACCTAGCTATAAATATTTCAATGTTTAAGAATTAGTACCCTGATGATGACAAGGTTGTTGTCGAAACCGATTGGAGAAAAAATGTACCAGTAAAAAAGTGGTTAAAAACAATTTTATTTTATTTTACAAAATTTATAAAATGCGACACAAAGTATCTGCAAAAAACATTCCAGAAAATAACAGAGATTAGTTTCAGCGGGTTTTCTTTATGTAAAAAAAGTAATGAAATAGACATACTATTTATTTATTTAGAATATTAACATCAATTTTACTATGATGAGAAACACTTTCTAAAAGTCAGTATCCTAAAAAGTAAAGTTTCGTTACAGTTACACGAATCCATCCATTTTCATGTGGTACAAAACAAAACCAAACTCAAAGGATAATTCGTAATCTTAACATCGCCCATTGCGATGTGAATTTATTTTTAATGGTAGTTTAAAGTGCTCCAAATCGTGCGCAATATAAAAAGTTGGCGCCCAAAAATGAATAATTGAAAGCCAAATTCTCGCGTGCCTCTTCTCGCTAAGGACCCTTAGTATGCGCGTCTTGTAACACAAAATCGTTTAACTGGTTCGATCTCGTTGGTGATAAACCTGCTCCGGTGTATGTTTATTTTGACGTATAGGATGAATTGAGTAATTGACCGACCTCTTAAAGCAACGCAGGATTTCATTATGTTAACAGCAATGTGTGTGTCCTTAATTGATACAAACGTATTTATCTTTATATTAACGACTTTATTACTTCATATATAGGGCACAAAGTATGATAGATCGTACAATCGAATTGTAAATAATATCTTTTCTACTTTTTATTTATAATTATTTTTAATTCATAAAATAATTTCTTTTTTAAAAATATCACAATGTACTGCATATAAACCAGAGACGGACATACTATATACTCGTATGCACATATGTGAGCATTGTTTATCTCAGTTTAATAGGAGAATATGAAAATTGTGGTAATGAAAAAAATATTCGTGAAACTAAAAAAATAACACATATTTCAAATAAAAAATTAAAGTAAAAATTTTAAAATACGTTTTATTAAATAAAATCAAAATTTTCTTTTAAGTTATTTTTAGCAACATAATACGCTTATAGATGCTGGAATGAAGTTGGGTAATGATTTTTTTAATATAAACTAATACGTTGTACTCTGATTAAAATTCAGTGCACGCTACTGCTATTTGCGTATGTGTATGTGTTACATAATGTTTAAATCAACTAGATTCATAACTAAAACTATTTCATATGTAAGAATGTTAAAAGGTTGAATTGCTTGTTCATAATACAAGTAAAATAAACATAATAAACATAAAATACCTTTTATAACACAATAAGTACGGGAAACGTGGAGTATTTAATTTAATTGATGAAATATTTAAAAAAATCTCAAAATCCATTAAAAAAACCATTTCAGTAAAAATATACGAACATTTACATTTTTACAATTTGAAAAACTAAAAGCGTTGATAAAAATGTAACCAATTAACTTTAGTTGGGGGAAAATAAGAATTATACTTATATATATTTTTTTTAATTTGTGAAACTTAAAACATTACTGACAGTGTTTTTCTCGCTTATTATGTCGTGTCTAATAATATTTTCTTTCACATACATCAGCACATCTGATGAATACAACACTACAATTCAAAACGTCGCGTCGTAAAGAAGTACTTATATATATATATATATATATATATATATATATATATATATATATATATATATATATATATATATATATATATATATATATATATAAATATTATATATAATATATATAAATATATATATATATATATATATATATATATATATATATATATATATATATATATATATATATATATATATATATATATATATATATATATATATATATATATATATATATATTATATATATATATACATATATAAATATATATATTATTTATATATTAGATATACTGGTATAATATTATTATGAAAAATAACCTTTTAATGTCCATGAAAATTTAGAAAGTTTAGTCATTCAGATTTTTATGTTCCCATGCGTAAAAACCTATCATATTTATAATATTTTTTTGTTAGAAAGTTGGAAATAGAATATTCTAGGCTTGAAAAATTATTTATGTCTATCTCTCAGTCTGATATTTTTAAAGATTGTTTTAACAGATTCACACACATAATACCGAGAGAAAAAGTTTCCGTGTAAACAAGAATTTAGGACCTGTCACTCGTACCACATTCTCGGGATAGGAAAAACTCCGTCGCATTCAATTGTCCTGTAATTTACATTATAAACTTTGTCAACGGTTTCATATGCTTTTATAGGGTGACCCACATTTGATGGTTTTATTATTTTTTTACTCATAAACATACTTGTAACATCGTAAGCATAGTAGGCTTTAGCCTGATAATATTTCAAATCGTGAGAGTCATTACAAAAATACAATCGAAAACATTTAAACAGTTGTACATTTATTGAGTATATGTTTTATACCCACGCAGGCAAGTTTATTTTTTTCGATGTTCTTGATACGCATTCAATTGTACATTACATCAAATAACGCAGCATTATTTTTAATGTAAGATACAAAAAGACAAGGTCATCAATTTCGCATTATAGGTACTAGTCGAGGGTGACATATAAAATGTACGAAAACAGAGCGAAATATTTTTTAACAAAATGACCACACCTGGTATCGAACCTACATAGGCTCTCTCGGTTGATAATACAACGTTTGAACCACAGCACAACAGAGGCAAAAATGGATTGTTAAGCGATTCAATTTGTTTGACGTCCTTTTGATTGGTCTGGAATGGAATTAATTTACAATAGTGATTTTTTTTTATATATTTTTTTTTACAGATATTGATTTTAAATATCTCTCGCGTAGCTTTTGATACTTGTGTTTTTTCTCGTTACCACCGTAAATCTAAAAATGGTCGCCCTATCTGAAAGCGCGCTTTCCTCAACATTTATTCGGTGCATTTGTAATCGGCGCATGATCGGGAATTCGGTACTGCGATCAGATTCTTCCAATCTCCAACTTTTTGTTTTCACTGTCCGTTTAGGAGCTGCCTCCGAATCGACCCTCAATCGATCAAATCATCCGGCAATCGATCAAATCCGACGAGATCGATAAATCGCGGCGGACATATCGAATTGTAAATTATGAATTTGTCAATTGAGAAATCGTTGCGTTATCGATTTTATCAGAAATTGTCGCGTGGAGTTATGCCTTTTGATTGCACTACCTCCGGCGTTGTCAGCCAAGATGGTACTCCGAACAATAAAGAAGTTATACTTTTACAAACAAAAAATATTCTCATACTTGCACGAACATTCCATAAACTGAAACGTGGTGCACTTTGCATTTCTCATAACATGTCAAACTTTCAGTATAAATGTGGAACCAGATATAATTTACAGATTACAACATTAAATATTGAGCTGGTCGTAAATGCTAACCAAAGTAATATATTCTAACCCGTCTTATTCTTTTTCTTTTCCAATCATTAAAGAAAATATTGACATTAAAGACAAAAATTCATCAAATAAAATATTGTTTATACCCAATTATTTCCATACCATGTACCTTGATATATTAAGAGGGACTCTTGCAAATTCCCAGTGCCTTGTATACACACAAACTTTTACGAGTAATGGTATGCAACACCGAATACCCTCACATTGTAGTTATTTTCCTAAATAGATATAGAGAGAGATCTCAGCTTCATTTCGTTTCTTAAAAATAGTTCATTTTTCAACCAAAACTTAAGTCATCTGTATGCCGTATAATACTTGTATATTCCACTCCCAAATCCAAGAATCTGGAGAATTAACACAGCTGATTTTAACACTCTCCTTAGCATTTATCGTTCACTTTGTGTAATACCACTTTGATTGTATTAGTATTACACAAAGTCAACGATGAATGATAAGGAGATAGTTATTTTAACATACGACAAAGTTAACAATACTTTTAATATACAAAATACAGCTGATTTTGTTCATCCAAAACTAAGCCTGAAACGCAGGGCGTACAATTGCCTTCACCCTTTTACGTATTTTAAGATCAAGTTAACATCAACCTATGAGAGGTCGTAAGCACTGTAAATACCCAGACTTCCATATAAATGGAGAAACCCAGATTTATAAACAAGGATTTGGACACTCTCAAAATTTTGTGAGGTCCTAATCAGTCTGATGCTGTCGGTAAAGATGAAATCCTGTGACTAGCCATATAAAATAAAAGTTGAAAAAATTATATAAATAGTTGTTGTTTTATAATATAAACCTACATATGTTTATATCATATTTTTGCTGTCGAATATTCACAAGCGTTCTATTCGATGTTTAAAGAAACTGCGGAGAAAAAAAATATACCGAAAGATGGCATATTTAAGATTGGTTTCATCTGCCTGAGAGACGAGGCTGTCGCTTAACAACATTCGCGTCCGTAAATTAAGTAAACTCACGTACAAAATGTCGCGGGGCATATAAGGCATCCGAGGCAACAATAAACATTTCGTGGACATGCGTGGCGCTTTATATGGCGCAGTGGGGCCCTGTGCTTTATAGTGCAGCGAGTGGGTGGACATAAATCTCTCAGCTGTCGCGCTGCGGAGCGCTGCGGACTGCAGCAGCCACTCGTTACTCCTGCCTAGCCATGTACTCCGGGTAATCGTATAACAGAAGCGTCATTTTTATTCCTTTCTTTTCAGCCTTCTTACAAAAAAAATAAACATTAATGTGATATTGAAAAGTTAATTGATAACAAACGGCCTTTTTAAACGCTCTCTGACTTATTTCAATTTCGCTATATGCATACATACACAAGATATTTTCTAACACGAATACATACTTGAAGATCAAATCATTTAAGAATCATAAAAATATTTATAACACTCTCCTTATCATTCATCGTTCACTTGTGATGACTACTGATAATGGAATGGTTAATCCGAAACCGGCAGTCACGAAGAAGTGTTTTTATGTGGTATTACACAATGTGAACGATGAATGATACTACTACTGACCCTTATCCGCACCCAATGGTGCATAGGGCACTGCATCAAATTGAGGCAATGTTCACTTGATCTTTTATCATATGAAAGCAAGGTGATCAGTCTTGCGATTGAATGATAAGGACTATGTTATATCACCATACCAATAGGTTTACAATGCTTTTAATACATGAAATCTTAAAATATTTATTTATTTATTTCAGTCAAACATACCTTTATTTACTATGTATTATCTGTACAAACAGACGAAAAGTTATATTGTTTTATTATTTCATTCAAAATACAGATTTACAAATATAACATTTTATTTTGAACTTTTAATTTTCACAATTTTACTATACTCTTTCCCGATTTACGAAAGTACAAATTATTGTACTTCATAACTGTATGAATTATAATAGGAGTTATTTTAATATTACAATGTTTATTCAGGCTACAAAAAACGGTAAAAAATATACACAATGTTTAAGCGCATATGCACTGTAAGTTCATAAGACTGATACGAAAATAATAACATTTTACCAAACAATGCACATTGAAATTTGACACTGCACACTGGACGATATTTTCCAAAGTCGTAACTTTCATTCACAATCGCAAGTGCATAATACAATACTTAAAACATAATAAATCACTTATTACAATATGTAAGACTTTTTAATATATTAGATTTATACAAATTATGAAACTTATTATAACAGCATGTCCTACATACTCAAATTAATACAGGAAACAAAAATTTTATAACGTGACTTAATCAAGGTTTTTTATTTCCTTATTTGTCTTAGTAAAAATTCTAATGTAGAAGGTCACTTTTAAATATATTATACTTATTTTGAAAGCTTTCATATTTGGTAGAAAAAATATTTTCTACATTGAAAATTATTTCAATCTGTAATAAAACATTCACGTAATATTTAATTTTATCATAATATGCATTTATAATGACTGTCCATTTGAAAAATAAAGCTTTTGATTAATTTAGTATGCAAATATTTGTCGAAAATTCAATATCTTATAATAATAATAATAATAATAATAAACCCTTATCCGCACCCCAATGGTGCATAGGGCACTGTGTCATATAAACGCAGTGTTATCTTGATCGTTTACACATGAAGGAAGGGTGATCAGGCCTCCGCTTCAGGTACCAGTCCATGGTAATATTGAATAAATATTACAGTGAAAAAATCACTTATATTTATTTTACCCCCCTTGGGAATCGAACCCGGGACCTCCAGAACGGTAGCCGAGCGTGCTGACCATTACACTACGGAGGCGGACGAAGCATAACAATATCTTTTCAATGATAACAATATCTTATAGCCAAACAAAATAATGGCATTAAAAATTAAAGATACATTTTGAGTTTATTGGTACCTACTTTTGTAAGTATCAAACGAATGCGTCATAACAAAAAAAATCCTACAGCAATACCTTGAGAATATTAATAAATATTGTTTTTTATCATTAATATTTTTTGAATAATTTTGATCGCGTATCGCACACGAGATAGTTTCTATGATATCCTGTGAGCTCACGTCCGAAGTGATTGATGTTCTTGCTTGTCACCTGAACTACACGCGACAAGTATGTTTTATACCATCTATTGTGTTTACCTCCTCGACTTTTCTGGTCCCCTGGTATCTAATAATTGATCAAACTGACAAGGCCACTTAGCCATTTGATTGATCGAGTCTTTTTGCCCATATTAAATACCTTCATGTATAACAATGCCATATCACTGTTGATGGCGAATGATTAAATTTGCAGAGAGAAAACAGGTAACTAGATTTTAGCGCAATGCTAATCGGTCATTAAGAATTTACGTTAACAATAATAACATACATATATTGTATTATGTTTCTTCGTATGAATTGAAAAACGATCGATTTCAATTGATGATAATACTATATCAATACCAAATATATCAATCATTTACCGAACAAACGCAAAAGTATTCAACATGAAAACCATACAAAATAATTCGATTTTCTTAAAGTGTTATTTTCTCCTTCTCCTTCTTCTTCTTCTTCTGCTTGGTATAGTGGCCTTATGGCCTGTTTTTAAGAATGATTAGCCTCCTGCGATGTCGAATCTCAGCAGTCAATCCATCTCTTTGGTAGTCTGCCCAGAGTCGTCTACCTCGGGGTTGGCCGTAAAGTGCAATGTGGAGGAGTTTAGATGATTCCATTCTCTTCACATGCGCTTACTATCGTCTCCTTCGTTGCCTTCCCCACCTAACGGCATCTTCGATCTCGCATATTTCCCTTATCATGTTGTTCCTAATTCTGTCTCGTAGACTCTTGCCAAATATGCTTCTTAAAGTCTTACTTTAAAACGTTTTACTTTTATCTGAATACACCTAATATAGTATTATTTACAGTGTATATATTGCGTTTGGTCTTAGAAAAATGACACTTTCGATTAATCGTGATTTATATATATTCCTAATAAAGACATTCATTTTTTTTATGCGTCACCTGACACAAACATCTAGTAAATAATCTTGACAAATAAAGACATACATATAATTGGAATACTCCGATACATAATCTTATTTGAAGTGACTTCTATGAAAACGATCAATTAAATAAGAAATCATGACACGACCCCTTCACCATTAAATTATAAATGCCCCATGATATCCATGTTTTGATGAAGAAGTCTAATTTGTCATCTTCTGATCGATAGCTAGCTGCAACAAAAACTATCTGTCAGATGCTGTGGAACAAAATATCTGACAATACATATATCAACGTTTACAAACAACGTTTATCTGGAAGATTGTGAAGGAGCCGTGACCGACTTTGACTGATTATTGTGTTGGGCTGTAGAAAAAGTATACAAACTGATCCTAAAACGTACCAACAACTGTAGAAGGAATTGACGTTTTTTTATAGCAATGACAAACCAGAGAGAGAATTTGTATTAATAAAATTTATATCATAATAAATCGAGAATTACATAATTAAATTACGAAAGTTAATAGATATTTATTTTAAATTAATAAGTGAAAAATTAAAGTTGCATTTCAATTACAGCTTAAGAAAACTTAAGACAGGGGTGTAATAGGGGAGTATCGGAAGGCTCGCGCAAGCCCCTTGTTAAAACCAAGTCTGCTTTATAAACAAACCCCTGTATTATAAATTAAGAAATATAAAAAATAATTAAAATATAACGCCATCACTAACCATCACGCCGCTTCACCGCAGAGGAAGGCAGAGAGAATAACACCATACTAATCAGTTTTTGCAACAAAAAAACCTCTTATATGCATTTCCTCATACAAACCCGTCGATTATGACTCCTGACCTGACCACTTTCAAGTTTTCGAAATACTTGTTCCTGGGTCTTTCCCTGCTTCTATTTTTCACTACTTCGCCACATAAATTTATTTTACTGTTCTGTTTTCACTCATTTGTTCCACATCTCCAAACCATCTTAACACACAATTTTATCGATCATGCTTAAGGCCCAGTATTCGACAAGTCGCAAATTGATTATCTCTAAATCTAGGTTACATTTTACGTAATAATTTATTTTCTTAAAACGACATTTATGTAATGAAAATATAAGTGGAGGCTTAATTTTTAAAAGAGTTATTGAAAGGCAAGGAGTAAAAAATATGTAAAACAAAAAAATATCCCAAATGTATTTTTTTTTAATTGGCGTGAAGTGACATCCGGCTCTCAGCGCAGCCGGACGCTTACTGAATTCTCGATTAAGGTTTTAACTATATACTCTTTTCAGGTTACAGAGAGTCCGCGTTCGTGTACGCCCTGGCGGCCGCGGGCGTGGCGCACGCCGTGTCGCGGGCCTGCGCGCAGGGCCAGCTGCTGGCGTGCGGCTGCGACCCCTCGAGCTACCGGCCGGTCGGGGGGCAGCAGGGCGCGGGGCCGCCCGGGGGGCAGCAGGCCGAGGGGGCCGCCCAGCCGCGCGCGCCCGCCAGCCGCTGGAAGTGGGGCGGCTGCTCGCACAACGTGCACTACGGGATGGCCTTCTCCCGGATGTTCCTGGACTCGAGGGAGACCGCGGGGGACCTGCAGTCCAGAGTCAACCTGCATAACAACGAGGCCGGGAGGCTGGTACGTAATTTTAGTAATTTTATTTTTAGTAAACATTTCGCTCAATCCTTTCAACAACGTCAAATATCAAAAATCGTCAATTTTCAGTTGTGCATGTTTTCGGAATGCCCAGAAAATGTACTGTATGCCAGCTTTTGCTGCATATTTTAAACTTAATATTTACCCGCTACAGGGCAGAAAGTGTTGTTTTTGAATCTTAAATATATGTTTTTACCCTTTTGTAATTATTTTACATTTCATTTTTTTCTGCTTTGTCTGTTATGTATTCATTAAAAAACTTTTCATTAAAAAGTTTTAGTACGTAATCGTTCATTCTTCTGATTTTTACGCAGCATCAAAAATTAACTTTTTTTCTGGTGACATAGATCCTTATATATAATTTCAACTCGTAATAATACTGTAATTCAAAATTAGCGATTAAAAAATCGGTTAAAATTCAATTCGAATTCCGCAACTGACAAAATAGTCTCAAGATCGTTGAACTGTTCGATCGCAGAATGACTGAATATACCATACACACATTCATGAAAAGGTAGAAGGTGGTTGTGTGTAGCTCTTCGCTTTTGACGATAATTAGCTCATCGAAAGGTCTCACACCTCATTCATTACGGTGTTCCCATGCAATTCGGTTGTAAAGCCAAACCTGGAATGATGTTAATAAACCTGTGAATGATGAAAAAGACATTGAAGATGAAAACGCTTCAAAGAAATTACCGTTTCGATCTACTAATTGGCTGTTACACGGGAAATAAAAGATACTGAGTAACCGAGACGTCTAAACATAAAGAAATGAAATCATAAAACAAATTAACTTAACATCTTACTCACAATGCAACGTTGAAATAAAACGCATTTACAACAATTTGATCTCCAAATACTTGTTCACAAATCTGGGTTTCTCCACTTAAGACTTATTTTAAATTTTTAATATCTCAACATAGATGATGAAGAAAATTGAAGTTTGGGCATTTACAGGGCTAACGACCTGCCATAGGCTGATTAAGCATTTTACATACGTGTAACATTCACCATTCTTGCCATGATTGACAACCATACTACTCAAATTACGTTTTTTTATAGGAATATGTATATTTTACGAGAAGCAAATGACGAAAGAAAATAATTGAAGGAGGATAGAGTGAAGGGCAATACTGCTTTATGAAAAAAAAGTAGAAGAAATAGTAAATAGGCAAAGAAGAGGAAATATAGAAAGGATACACGGGGTTGCACACCCATACTCGTAGGTACAAGCATAGGTATGTAGTGTGTATATTGTCAGTAGGTATATCCGCGTCCATTCAGATTATCATTCTTCTTCTAAACATTATCCGCACCTAATGGTGCATAATGTAATGACGCAGTGTTATCTTTTTCGTAACTTGAAAGCAAGGTGATTACTCCTGCGCTTCAGGGACCAGTCCAGGGTTTATTATCAAATAATTATTTATAAAATAATCATTAGAGTGTAAAACCACTAATATTTATTTTCACCCCCCTGGGAATCGAACCCGGGACCTCCAGCAGGGTAGCTAAACATTAATGGTTAGCCATTACACCACGAAGGCAGAAAAAGTACTATTTTAAATAAAGTGTATTATACTGCCACCTGTGAAAAGGACGATAAAGTTCACTTACGAGTTCTCGAATAAAACACCACGCTTTATTACCAAACCACTATTTACCTCAATTTATTAATTTCCTCGGGTATTTAAAACTTTATATCGTGTTAAATGATACGCTCACGTCCTGGTTTCCGAGAAAACGCTTTAAATGATGTGTCTGTATGACTAGCGACCGCATTAATACGCCTAATAACTGATTACAAAAGGTCACCCTGCAAAGGTCACACGTATCCAAAGTAATCGGCCACATAATTGTATGCTATACATACGAATTAAGTGATATTTAAACCTACAAATTGCAAAAATTGTGTCGGCATATTCACAATTTGACCGCGGATATGTTCATGATTTGGCCATAAAACTCATAAACAATAATTTAGCTATTAAAATAACCAAGAAACCTAGGTTGCTTGCAGCCCATAGGAGGCCACCTACGCTGAATAAATAAGTACCTTTTTTTTGACATCTCATCCAAGATGAAGAATATGGAAGTCTGGGCATTTACGGGGCTGACGACCGTCATAGGCTGGTTTAAGTGATCACTTTACACACGTGTAACATTCACCAATTCTACCCTCAGATATGCCTTGGTATGTACAAGGCTTAACTAACTAACTAACTAACCATCACGCCGCTTCCCCGCAGGGGTAGGCGGAGAGAATAGAACGCCACACCACTCTGTCTTTGCAAACATTCTTCGCCTCTTCCACGTTCATACATCTCCTCATACATACCCGCCGATAGTTACGACTCCTAACCTGACCACTTTCAAGTATTTGGCATACCTAATCTTGCCATGTTTTTCTCGGTCTTCCTCTGCTCTTTTTTCCACTTACATTCGCCTCATAAATTTGTTTTACCGTTCTTTCCTCACTCATTCGTTCTACATGTCCAAACCATCTGAACACACCTTTCTTAATTTTATCGATAATGCTTATCTCAGCTTTGCATTCCTTCCTTATTTCACTATTCGCACATCTATCATACATTGTTTTTTCGCTCATTCTTCTGAGAGATCGCATTTCAACTGCATTCAGTTTACTTTCACCCTTCTCATGTACAGTTCTTACGACATGTTATTGGCTGGTTTGAAAGATCACATCATGCACCATGGTCTGAATATCATAGTTTGAATGATCACACTTGTCCGCTTTCAAACGTAAAACTACCAAGATTAACACAGTATGACACTTTTTTTTTTAGTTGTATACAAGTCACCAACAGTATATAAATAACTATAGATATCGACTATAACAATAGTTACCATCTATGGTGGAATGGAATTGAAATTTTAGACATGCCACGCTTATCTGTGGCTAATTTTCATTTACGAGTATTCTTAAAAATAGGAATTCTTCAAAATCATATAATTTCAACAAATATGCCAACAATTTTCTGATTTGTTTACTCGCGTTTTCCACCTCCGAATATATATCCTATATGACTAGGATACATACGTTTACAGGTTCAATTCTTGATATAAGCGTCGTGAATATTAAATAATTTTTATAAGTTATGACCCTACATTATCTGATACAATTCCCTATGTCTCATTATCCATAGACAAGGTACAAAAAAGAAGATAATTGAAACATACCCACTTTATAAGTTTTTTTTACATTCACACGATAAAACACATATTATGCATATTTGGGACTCATAAAATTTCTTTATGGGGAATGTTAAATATAATGAAAGGGGTCAAAACGTATTAATATTCCATTCCGACCGCAAAGTGTTACACGAGTCTGGGTGGTCCCGTCGGACGGGTAGTCCGGAAAGTGTTAAGGAATAATTAGTGTAGGGGCGTTTCTGGGCAGCGGGTCGTCACGCCACTGCACTGGCCGACCCACTAATATAGTGCCCACCACCACGAGCCACTACTGCCTACACGACTCGATTTAGAGGTGAAAGAGGTGAGATTTCAAATTACAGTAATGCACACACGATTTCAATCTACTGTTTACTGTATATTATACTTGAAAGTGTAAAAATGAATACTTGCTTGCTTTATGGACAGTCGTCTTATGCATATACTCCGTACAGTTATGTTTCGTCTAAGGAACAATTTTCTACAAATATGCATTTCTTTTTAAATAACATAAATATGACGTGGTAAGAAAATAATTAATAGAAAAATAGAGATTTAAATTTACAGTAATGCACACTCGTTTTCAATCTAAACTTTACTGTATACAATATGTACTTGATTGCTTTAAAGACAGTCGTCTTAATCGCATATACTTCGTGGTTATGTTTTGTGTAAGGAATAATTTTCTAAAATTTAAAAAAAAAATAAATTTAATATGACGTGGTAAGAAAATAATAATAAACATGTTTAAAAAATCGAGGCTCCAATTCTGTTTATTGATTCTGCAGTAGCTTTGTGAAATGACAAGTTGATTATCAAAAAAATTATGAACACTTGTGGAACACCGTATAATGAGTTTTATTATATTACACACGACTAGTTTCGAAAACTACATATGTTTTCATCTACTGGTGAATTTAAAAACTAAACAACATGTTTTAATACTCTCCTCTGTAGATGAAAACATTTTCAATTTTCGAAACTGGTCGTGTGTAATAAAATAAAACTCATTAAGTAGTATGTACAAGTGTTTAATTTCTTTATTCCAATTTTGTATGACACTCCTAGTATTTAGGCAAAATGTATATCACAGGCGATAATACATTTGCTGAGAGAGAAACGGGAAACAAGCAGTACGGGGGCAGCTGGAGGCGTTTGAGATGTGGTGCTACAAGCGCATCTTGGGGATTCATTGGTCATGGTCATGTCACGAGAAATCACTCACATAAAAATACGTAACATTATTTTTTTTAATTAACGCGACTAATAAATGAAATTGAACAAGAAATACTCCCTGAACGTTCTCGGTATTTGACACCAAGCAACGAAAACATTATTTTACGATGTCCTTCTAAGAAATTATCAACCATACATTTTCTTTACTTCGTGTGGTTTATGACGAGCTTAAGGAATGTTTATTTTTTAACGTACGACAGATATGAGTGTAACATTAAACGCTTTAAATGCTAAGGAAAAATAACACAAATATCACGTAGTAGTATGAAAATAATAACAAATATAAAAAATCGGAATCGCAATATTGTGTGTTATGCACCTGGTAAATAGGCAAAATGTATATCACAGACGGTAACTTATTTGCTGAGAAAGAAAAACAAGGAGTTTATGTTTATGCACGTTAGAAGTGCTAAAAAGTAGGCAATAAACGAGTTTTATGGCATAATATTAATTTTTAAACTTCACAGTAAATGTTTTATTATTATTGTTTCATTATTGAAAACCACAAATACGATTTTCATCATGTATTATATTGAGATACGTGTTTTTTTTAAGGTTTATACTCAACATAAAGTCATAATTTATATTTTTCTTCTAACCCTTATCCGCACCCAATGGTGCATAGACTGCATCGTATTGACGCAGTGTTATCTTGATCGTTGCTTGCGCGAAAGCAAGGTGATCAATTTTACGCTTCAGGTAATATTCAATAAATATAAAAGAGAAAAATCATTCATATTTTTGAACTCTTGGGAATCGAACCCGGGACTATAGTTAAACGCTTTAGACATAATACAGCGACTCTTTGTTTGCATAATCCTTAGATGGCGGTAGAATATTTTAATATTTTTGTTGTTGTTTATTTTCACGCGCCTTTAACAAGTTTTCCAGGCAATAATAAAAACAATTAGACATGACAAGACATCAGAAGCTTCGCGAATAACTCAACAAGGAGTTTGTATTGTCAACTTGTCGGCTTACCAATGCGGATACATGATGATGTAATTGGCTTCACGCCTCTCGCCGAGTGTGGCCGTGCAACGAAGATAAATGAATCGTGCCGAATCACAGCGCACGTTCCATCTTGATAAATCATCGCGGCCTCGAACTTCGTCTGCGGCGACCATCCTAATATTTACCCGCACTCCAAACAAATGATGTTGGATGTAATGGTCCTCGGAGTTATTCGTAAGTGTTGGGATATCCATCAAGCTCTCCTCCCTGTCGCGCCCGCCCGGGAGACTTAATGATTTTTTAATGGGCACTTTTGAGCGGCTCAAGACGCTGTCGAGCCCAAAGTGGAATAATCAAAATTCATTATTGAACGTGAGGATGTGCGCTGTGTGTTCATGAATGGTGTTCGTTAGTGTTTGACGTCATTTACGGGGGGGGGGGGGGAAACGTGATGAATCCCGAATACCGAAATTTGCATATTTGCCAAATTGTTTAGGTCGTTTTATTCTGTACTTTCGGGAATTACGGCAATATGTGTGAAACACTTATAACTTTCCATTTATATTTATTTAACCAATCCTGTCAAAAACTGCATTTTACTATGAATGTAAACAATGATGTATAAACATATTCAACAGGACTTCAATAAGTCTTAATTTTTTTGTATTTTAAGTGTAATAATATATATGTATATGTATATATATATATACATTTATAATATTTTTATTTTTAAAGAGTTCATTGAAATTTTTACTATAAATTTTAAAGAAAATAAACTTGTAAGCCTTTGTTTTAATTACTCAACCTATGTATGTGACCCTTTACAAATATTTTTTTTTTATTAAAAAAAAAAAACAATTTGACCCACTGTCTAAAAAGATTCGCCATCTCTGGTCTACCATTATTTTCCAACATTTCTTCAATGATATTATTTCTAAGGATGTCTCGAAGATTCTTCTCTTTCCCGTATTTGTTTACACCCTCTAATATCCATGTTCATGTTTTGTTGTCAGGCGGTGGCGAACAACATGGAGGTTCGCTGCAAGTGTCACGGCATGTCGGGGTCGTGCCAGGTGCGCACGTGCTGGCGCGCCGCGCCCGCACTGCGCGTCGTGGGGCGCGTGCTGCGGCGGCGCTACCGCAGCGCGCTACTCGTGGGCCGCTCCAACGGCAGCCGGAGGCCCTTCCGGGGGCGCAGCCGCAGGATAGAGTCCCACTGGAGTGATAGGGTAAGAGTGCTTTTTTAGTTAAGGCGGGATAATTTTTGGTGTGCCTACGGTTGGTTGCTGCTTGCAGCCAATTTTTACCCCCCACAGCAACTATGTCATCGGACCATCTCTTTTGGAGTCTACCGGCATCTCTTTTGTTTTTCTATAGATAAGACCTATAAGTATATGTATATTTTCAGTGGCTTCCTCCCAAGAAGCGGCAGGGCCGGGACCGGTCCGGCGAGCCGTCGCCCGAGGCGCTGCTGTACTACGAGCGCAGTCCCAGCTACTGCGAGCGGGACGCGGCCATCGAGGCGCCCGGCACGGCGGGCCGGCCCTGCGCGCGCGCGCGCTCCGCGCCCGGCTCGTGCGCCGCGCTGTGCTGCGGGCGCGGGCACGACCTCACGCGAGCGCGCCGCTCGCAGCGCTGCCGCTGCCGCTTCCGCTGGTGCTGCCAGGTGGAGTGCGACACGTGCGAGCGCGAGGAGTGGGTGGCCGTCTGCAAGTAGTGCCAGCATCACGCGCGGGCAACAAGGAGCATACGCGCTGTGACAGTATCCATTCAATCCAAATTCATGTCTTTATAAAGCAAAATAATCATGAACTTCTGTTACCTATAAGTATTATAAAGTGAAAACGGAAAAGAGAATCAAGAGAAGATTGAACTTTATTTACAAAATACTAAATGCTGTTGATTCACCCATAAAAAATAATTCAAACAAATTTTACGTTTCACTGGATTTTCTTTATAGTAAAAAAAACGTGAACTTCTGTTATCTATCAAGTATATGGAAGTTATAAGTGCAAACGGAAAAGTTGATAGCCATGTGCTTAAACGTTTCAACAGAATAGTTAAGTTCTTAAAGAAATCACGAATGAACTTTATTTACATACATAATACCAAATGTGCTAGACACATTTTTCAACACTTCAATTCACCGATAAAAATTATCAAATTGGAAGTCTCACTGGATATTCCTTTTGGCAAAAAATACGTGAACTTCTGATACCTTTTAAGTATTATAAAAGTGCAAATGAAAAAGTGGATAGTCATGTGCAATAACAAAATAATCGCAGAGATTTCTTCTGAGTGAACTTTATTTACGTAATAACCAAATGTGCTAGGCACATTATTCAGCACTTTTCTCGAGTGGAGCCATTATTTGGCCGAATGCAGAATAATATACACTATCGCCCAATATATAACAAATATACTTGTGATTTGTGACGCTTAAGAAAGGTTTTGGACAATTTGAAATTATATTAAGAATAATCACTAATGACGCCTAACGCTCGTCATAGCACAAAATAAATGTAAGCATGCATAACATTTGTGTATATTATAATTAAGTGTGAATGTATCAGTGGCCTAAATTTATTAAGCTCAAATTTTAGATATATAATCATTTTTGAAATCATGTATATTTTCATTTCAATTTTAAAGTAGATTTGACCTGTCGACAGTAGGTAGTATGTATAGTAATAAAAAAATTTAAATATTGAAACATTTGCAATATATATTCATAGATTTTAAAACTTTTTTACCGAAACCGTGTAAAATGTAGTTAAGATAGGAAAAACTTTTTCATAAAGTATTCAATATTATCATTATAATTTTTTTTCTGATCAGTAATCGGATATTCTGAAATATTTCGATATTTTTTTGTGTTTGCTTAAAATCAAATACATTTAAAATTAAATATTATGTGAGTATTTAACTAAATTGATACATCGATTTACCATACATTGTCCCTCTTTTGTTATAAATGTCATGTAAAAAATACATTATATTTGGTAAAAACAAATATGAGGTATAAAATATGAAAATGTTTTATCTGCACTGACTTGACAACATATTTTGTGAAGATTTTCGTATTGTAAGTATCTAGATATTTATTTTGCAAATATGTATAAATTTGTTCCCAATGTAACTTATGACATCCATGAACTATGACTTATTAAAATAAATAATAATAAATAAATATTGTTGTTTTATTTCATCCCGATTGTAACATGAGAGTTTAATTCTCGTAAGGCATATAAAATAAAATTTCCTTAAAATAAACCTTGTTGTTGGATATTTATTTCTGTAATTATGTACTGAATTGGATCTATTTGTTAAGTATGTATTTTAGAATTACTTTTTTGAATAGAAAAATATTTTCCACACATATTAATTACACCGTTTTTATCGTCAGGTGCCTCTGAAATTTTATGTAAATATTTAGTCAGTAATTGACCACCTTTTGTTGAATTATTAGTTTACCGTGTGTATTACAATACATTTCAAATTATATCTTTACTCACAGTACCCAGTCCCAGATTGCTACGGCTCAGTCTGATTGAATGGCAAAGAAAAAATAGAAAGCATTCATTTACAACATGTTTATTTTACAATGCTTGCAAAGCAACGAAAATATATATTTTTTTAAATCTTTGAAGCAACAATGCTAAGTAAAACACTGTAAAGAAGCAAGCTGTCTACCTGATGAGCAATACTTAGTATTACGTATGCTGATATTATATATCTGTCAAACACATGCTGCTGTCATTGCGGTCTTGGGGGAGGATATATAATATATATATATATATATATATATATATATATATATATATATATATATATATATATATATATATATATATATATATATATATATATATATATGTAATAAAATAACTAGGTACCTACCTATACATTTTATTAAGTACTTACAAATACTTAATAAAATGTATAGGTAGTAATGTATAGTAGTACCTACATAAAACAGTTCTACCACCAGATGTCGCATGCGTCGCTCAGAATAAAACAAAAGACTTCCGATAATATTGTTAACTGTCAGAATCAGATAGATATAAAAATTATTGTAAAGATTAATTAAGAATAAACTTTTATTGTCGTTTCTTTAATTACAAAGCAACACATTGTTTATTTTATTATTATACACCCACTTTACATATTATTTACACCCAATTTATAAAGAAAAATATTACCACGTTATAAAACGGCAATTTTGTTAATTGGAAATGGATTTTGAAACATTAGATGTATTAAAACAATTACTACAATATGTTCGGAGTGAGAGAGAAAAATTAGAAGATGATCAAAGAAAACGATTAGAAGATAATCAAAGAAGACGTGGAAATTTAAGAACTAGTGATAAAATTAAAAATAAAAATCATGTGAAAAAAATTTCTACAAAATATAAAATAAAATATACTCCAGAAAAGAAGAATTTCGAAGCAGATTGTATGAGCAGGAATCCAGTATTAGAATCGAAGGAAAATGCAAATGAACAATTAAAAGTTGTAAATTTGGTTAAATTAGAAGATATTTTAAAAGATCAGAATAAAAATGAAGACATACAAATAACACAAAAACAGTGCTTGAAAAATAAAAATAAAAATAAAGTAGAAAAAACTTCTACGAAAGATAAAATAAAATATACTCCAGGAAAGAAGAATTTAGAAGCAGATTGTCTAAGCAGGAATCCAGTATTAAAATCGAATGAAAATGCAGATGAACAATTAAAAGTTGTAAATTTGGTTAAATTAGAAGATATTTTAAAAGATCAGAATAAAAATGAAGACATACAAATAACACAAAAACAGTGCTTGAAAAATGAAAATAAAAATAAAGTAGAAAAAACTTCTACGAAAGATAAAATAAAATATACTCCAGGAAAGAAGAATTTAGAAGTAGATTGTCTAAGCAGGAATCCAGTATTAAACTCGAATGAAAATGCTGATGAACAATTAAAAGTTGTAAATTTGGTTAAATTAGAAGATACTTTAGGAGATCAGAATAAAAATGAAGGAATTCAAAAGAAAAAAACAAATGGATTGAAAAAAAACTGTGTCTACTTTAAAAGGGTTAAGAAGAAAAAAAAATACAAAAAAAAGAAAGAAAAAAAGAACGGAAAAAAGAAAAAAAAGAAAGAAAGAAAAAAAAGAAGGAAAAAAGAAAGAAAGAAAGAAAAAGAAAAACTTTATCACATCACTAAACTTTTACCAGTTTCTTCACTACAAGGAGATGATCCGGAGAAGGAGGAGTGAAAATTTTACTGTGAATTTTCTTCTCCAAGGGGGGAGATGTAATAAAATAACTAGGTACCTACCTATACATTTTATTAAGTACTTACAAATAGTACCTACATAAAACAGTTCTACCACCAGATGTCGCATGCGTCGCTCAGAATAAAACAAAAGACTTCCGATAATATTGTTAACTGTCAGAATCAGATAGATATAAAAATTATTATTGTAAAGATTAATTAAGAATAAACTTTTATTGTCGTTTCTTTAATTACAAAGCAACACATTGTTTATTTTATTATTATACACCCACTTTACATATTATTTACACCCAATTTATAAAGAAAAATATTACCACGTTATATATATATATATATATATATATATATATATATATATATATATATATATATATATATATATATATATATATATATATATATATATATATATATATATATATATATATATATTTATATATATATAAATATATATATATATATATATATATATATATATATATATATATATATATATATATATATATATATATATATATATAAATAGAATACAAAGTTAACAACCTACGACCTAATAATTGTCTTAATGCGTGCCCCGTTTACCAATATGATCTAACCACTAAAGGCCGCGAAGCCTTAGGAACAGATGTACGGCCTCTTTTCATGTGATTAGGGGAAACTCGAGGCATTTCCCACAGTCTTTCTTCATCCCTCGCTGAGGACACACGCCGCTCGAGGAGTTCCGGAAGTTAGCACGGATGTAACAGCAGGAAGCTTGTTATCTGATGCCCGTACACTAAAACTGACTAGAACACTTTAGGTGAGTTGAAAAGACTAAATCAAATGAGTAAAATCATCTCAGCATACGCCTCAGATAGGACACCTTCCGGACCTTGATATCAGTCAGCAACTGTCTCCCTGCTCTAGCACTTTGGAGCACATTTCCGTTGCTGACCATATCGGTCCATGGAATGCGTAGCATTTTACGATGCAGCCACATTTCGAATGCTTCTAGTCGATTCATAGTCCTTTGAGGGTCCACGATTCAACTCCGTATAGAAGTACTGACATAAGATAAGACCTTCTTCTTCTTCTTCTTCATGAGCCATCTGATGATCTCCACTGCTGGATAAAAGCCTCTACTTTTTTTCCATTTCTTGCTGCTTGCAGCCAGTTTTTACCCCCCACAGCGACAATGTCGTCAGACCATCTCTTTTGGGGTCTTGCAACACCTCTTTTGTTGTCCCAAGGTCTCCATCGTACAATTGTTGGGGTCCATCTTGTGGGGTCCTGTCTTGCAATTATATTAATAATAAAATTTATTTATATTTCGAAATTTATGAGGCGAATGTACTTGGGAATAGGAAAGGAAGACCGAGAAAAACTTGGCATGATCAAGCATGTCAAATACCTGAAAGTGGTCAGATGAAAGGAGTCGGAATATTTGCTTGGTATTTCCATATGCGGGATGCATGAATGTGGAAGAGGCGAAGATTGTTTGCAACGACAGGTTGCGTTCTGTTCCCTCTGCCTATCCCTATGGGGAAGCGGCGCGACGGTTAGTTAGTTATAACAAGCATAATTGAAATCCTGAATTAATTCATCGCTTTAAGTAATTTAATTCATACAATTTCATAATACCGAATTCCAAAGAAAAATCGTAATTCTGTCCATTCTCTTTGTCTACCCCTGCAGAAAATCGGAGTGTTGGTTATTTAGTAAGTTAACCTAATTAAAACCTTAAATTAATTTATTGATTTAAGTAAGTAATTTCGCTCGGAGTTACCCAATAACATAGAAATTATCATACTTTTGAATAATTTATGTAGAGCCATTTACGTAATATTCTACCCCAAAAAATATTATGCAAAATTATTAAACTGTATGCTAAAAATTTGCGATTAAATTAAGAAGAAAATAATAAAAAGTCATCTTCAAAACAAATGCATTTTCTCCAAAAGACAAATCATTTGCTAGTAATAATAGTATCTAAGGATTGATAATTCATTATTAAGATTTAAGTGAAATTAGGTATATCGAACTACCGATATAAGCTGACATTGCATTGGTGACAAATATTAAATATTTACTTGTATACTATAAGTATATACTGCTCATAAAGTATGTTCATTACAAGAATTACAACTGGTAGAGTTTAAGTAAATACGAGTATATTTTTATTTACAACATTTTGAGTGTGTTCAAATACTTGTTCACAAATCTGGATTATCTCCAATTACAGGAGTTATTTTTTGTATTATTTTTTGACATCTCATCAAAGATGAAGAAGAAAATAAAAAGCTTCTTTTCGTCTCACCAATAGATGTCTGTAGTGAAGTTCTAGTGATTCAAGAACAATGTTTCAAAATTGGCTCATATATATAGAACTTCCAAGAATTTGAGTAGTGTGATTGTCAATAATGGGTAGAATTGGTGAATGTTACACGTGTGTAAAATGATCACTTAAACCAGCCTATGAGGCCCGTCAGCCCCGTAAATGCCCAGACTTCCATATTCTTCTTCATCTTTGATGAGATATCAAAAAATATTTTAATTTAATCAATCCAATACCTACCTCATATGAGCACAGGAAATTATTTAAATGTTCATAACGTAATATAATAATGGAATAATAAAAGGTGCTGTTTGGTTAGATAATATTTTTTAATAGCAATATACCAGCTAATTAACATACCCTTTGTACAAGTTAATAATAATCATGTACACATAACCTGAAGCATATATATATTTGTTGAAAAAACAGTAACATAAGAAACTATTAAAACTCGCGTAATGTTATTAATATTAATATCGTAACATTAAATAAAAACTTTAAACATTTAATTATTTCTATTCAAAATTCAAGGATATGAAGGTCTTCTTCTAGCCCTTATTAACACCCAACGGTGCATAGGGCACTGCATCGTATAGAATCAGTGTTATCTTGATCGTTGAATATATGAAGGATGGGTGATTCGCCCTGCTCGAAATAAATGTTATCGTTCAAAAAACACTTTTTCAGATTTTTTTAACCCCCCTCCTGGGAATCGAACCCGGAGCCTCCAGCTAGTAGCTAGATGCGCTGACCATCACTACGGAGACTAACATTAAAGAGGGATATAAAAAAAAACTTATTTCTCAATTGACATATGCATCTGAATAATTTATAGACCGAATACTAAGAGGTCAAAATCGTAATAAATATTCTGAAGTAGAGAACCTCACTATGTAGAATAAAATGTTTCTGGGTAAAGATTGACATTAAGTCGACTGTATAAAACTGAATATGTAAAATAAATTACCTAATTGGATTTGTTTTGCCGGTTTATACGTACATAAGTAGAAAATAATTTTATGGCTTCTTAATTATCTTGTTGATACTCCATAAGGTTTCAACATTACTATCATTATCGCATTACTGGCAGGTTAAAGAACTCATTACTTTGTGTGAAAAACTGGTAAATATTTTTCAATATTTAAAAGTAAGTGGAAGAAAATACTGATAGTTAATACAATAAACACAAATAGTTGCGAGTTTCAAAATATATATTTCAAGATATTATTTAAATTTCATCATATTCCGTTCTCGTAACCAAAATACCAAAAATTCCAATGGCGTAAAAACGGGACAGTACAATAATGGGACTTTATGCATAATGGATGCAGGTTGTACAACTTTATTGCATAATAATAAAAAAAATTACCAAAAGACGTATGTGTTTTGTTGGATGCCTTTCTGTATTTGTGGTTTTATAAATTTCAACAGCTTCCCTTTAGGAATTAAAAATATAAAAGACGCAAACACTCTAAAAAAGAAACTTAACGAACACTATGTACAAACATATACAGTTTATAAAATAGAAAACCAAACAAGATAACTCCCTCGTACCGCATAAATATATATGTTCCCCTGAAATATATATATTTTTTAATGAATAACATGATACTAATAACAAAAACAAAAAAAAAGTCCCTCTCCAAGCACAAGAGCTCAGTCTCTTTTGTGGAGAGGCTCAGCGCAACTAAAATTATTATCTTGTATTAAGTAGGAATGTATAGAAATTGTAAAAAAATTATTATATTACATAAATACATTTTTTTTAAGTGTCGGGTTGTGGTCCCTTGGTTAGTGTCGCGGACTCTTGAGTCAGATTTTCTCGGTTCGAACCCACTCTACCACAATTTGATACCTATTTCTAATAATGAGCTGCTTAGGCTCACAGAAATATTATGAAATTGAAAGTATTTTTGTAAATAATAAAAACACAAATACTTCTCTTTTTTTAAAGTACGTTTAAATAAAGTGTGTTAAATGAAGATTAAACCGTATTTAATAGTGATGAAATGTTTTTTTTTATTATTATTTGTAGCCGAAACGAGCGTATCTTATCAGTCGTACGATGGGTGATCTATTGAATCCCGCTACCCTGCCCGACCCTCTGGAAAGGTACCAGCTGGGCGCGCGGCTCGGGGCGGGCGTGTTCGGGCAGGTGTACGAGGCCGCGGACTCTCAGGCCGCAGGGAAGAAGGTGGCCGTGAAGATCCAGACCGTCACCCCCGACTCCGAGAAGGGCATCCTCGACGAGTACGGGGTCCTCAAGGACTTCTGCACCACACACGTAAACCTGGTCGACTTCTATGGTGTATTTTGCGATCGCAGCGATGCCATAGACAAAATTTGGTTCGTCATAGAGGTAAGATAAATATTATATTCTATATTCAAATATTTTATCGCGGGAAATGTTGCTTACATAGGTTGAGGGAAACATTTATAAAGCATCATAAATCGCAATTTTTAAAGTGTGATTAAATTTTTTCAACTAATGAATTATTAATATTGACATCTCAACATAGATGACAAACAATATGGAAGTGTGGGTATTTACAAGGCTTACGACCTTACATATAGCGTAAAAATCTTCCATACATTTCAAGAATTTGTCTCTGCTAAATAAATTTTAAAAACTTACTCCACCCAACCGTAGATGGTGCCCAGAACTCACATATGAAAGAAGGTGTCAATTAAAGGATATATGCAAGTTCCGAAATTTGAGTAGTGTGGTTGTCAATCATGGGTAGAATGGTGAATATTACATGTGTAACAGATTTCCATTTTCTTCTTTGTCTATGTTGAGATTTCAACATCATGATTCATTTTGACCTCACGGGACTCTTACGCATTGGGGCAATGTATAACTCTACTATTTTTCCTCCATTTTCTTTCCCATATGGCATATCATCCTTAGTTCCATCACCTGTATCCAATCAGATGTATTTTACTTCTAAATCCAAAAATCCGGAGCTCAGGATCATCCTACATTTTTTTACTTACTCTCAATTACTGCGTGCAAAGAAGTGTTAGCTTCAAAAATACTAACAACATTGAAAATTTAAGTTTTCTTCTAACATTATTCGCTGGAACTGTATATGATAATAAAACAATATCTGTTTATACTTTTCCACTTTGATTTTATTAATTTAACTGGTGAAATAATTTTAAAGGTGAAAAAAGCTATTAAATTACTGTTTTCTTACATAACATTGGAAATCAGTAAAATCTTTTAAATTGATTAAGGTTTTCCTAATGCTTCGATAAAATAAAAGCAATACTATATCTCAATAGAACATTTATTATGTGTTGTTTATTTACATCATTACAGTATTGTGAATGTGGTGCAGCCATAGACTTGGTACGCGGTCTTCTAAATATGGACAGAAAAATGAAAGAAGAACATATTGCCTTCATCTTGAAGGAAACAATAAAGGTACAAAGATTAACCAAATCAAATCAGTTATATTTTACGAAAATTATAAAATATGAAACTTTTTAAGTTCTAGAAACAGTAGATTTCATGCATCGCTCTCTACGAGTATCATCACACTCTTTATTGTTATATCAGGATTAGAAAATAGTTATGCTAAATTTAATTGAAGAAAATCTTTTTTATAAATGGAATATTTCTTTTATCCTTGAATTTAGATAATTCAAACTCTAAAAAAGGAATTCTAGGTTTATGATAGCTGAAGTATGATACTAAAAATTTAGACTGCAAATTTTCTAAATATTGAGAGAATACTGTGTTGATGGTAGTGCCTGATTTGATTGCAGACTAATCTTTATCAGTGTTCAATTTTAACTTGAATTTTTCATCTGAAAATCTTATCAATGCTTGAGCTTTGTCTGAGTTGAAGTTGGTGTTGAAATATCCACTCATAATTATTGGTATTTTATTCAGTTCTTTTCCCAGCAATGCTGCATGCTCAAAAGTGGAAATTGTTAGCTAATGAATATTAAAACATGTTCAGATAATAAACAGTATGATACGCAAGCATCTACTAGTTCCCTATGCAATGTATCAACACATTTCACAAGGCGCATGTGCGTAGACTGTCTATGATGACGTAAGCGACGAAGAGAGTAGAAATGATTCTCCCACTCTTTCCTTTCAACTTCCGGTTGAATTAGGAAAAAGGAAGCATCTCACTTTTTCGCCTAATCCAGGCCAATTAGCCCTACCTAAAAAAGTTATACTTTAAAAAATATATATGAAGGATTTTTGGCCTAACATAACCTACTTTTAATTTATATATTAAATTTATATACAGGCTCTCAGCTATCTCCACGAGCAAAATGTTATTCATCGTGACGTCCGAGCAAGTAACATTCTACTCAACAAAGACGGAGATGTCAAGTTAACCGACTTTGGTCTGTCATGCAGACTGGCCACCAACGCGGGGAAAAGGAATTCTGTGGTAGGATCGCCGAGCTGGATGGCTCCGGAAGTGGTCAGCGGAGGAGACTCGGAATATGGAATCAGGGCTGATGTGTGGGCATTGGGAATAACGGCTGTAGAACTAGCTGACGGGAAAGCGCCCTTCCAGGAAATGCATCCAACGAGGGCTCTATTCCAAATTGTAAGGAACCCGCCTCCGGGCTTGCAGAGGCCTTCCAACTGGTCTAATGATCTTAACGACTTCATATCAGAGTAAATAATAAAATTATTCATCATATTTTAACATGCTATATTTTCTTTCATTTATTGTTCTTTATTACCATGTATATTTATAGGTGCTTGGAGAAGAATCCAGAGCATAGACCTTACTCTGTTGAGCTGCTGGAGCATCCTTTCATTCAAGCGCTACCAGACAATGATTATCATGTAAGTAGCAAATATAAACTATGCATATATTGATGCTTTAGCTCACAGACATATTGTTGAGTGATATTGAGTGGCGGTCTTCTGTTTTTAATAATATTTAAGTTAGTGAAATAATAATATTATTATATAATTTTACCATTCAAATTAAAATAAGCATAATTTTAGTTAACTCAAGAGCTGAAAATGCTTTCCAATGAAGTGAGTGAAGCGGGAAAACGCAACCGGCTTCCAGAAAGATTGATTAGAGGAGGGATGCTCCAAACAGAAACTAATCCAGAACCAGAAGCAATGCACGTGGAAGACTTGGCTGCCCTTGAAACTCTTACTGAAGACTCTATATTAGAAGAGCTGGAATCAAAGATGGCTCTTGGATCATTCCAAACATTTATCGGTGATGTGTTGCTTGTTATTAATCCTGGAAAAGAATTCAATATATATGGCGATGAAGTAAGTTGTTAATATCTATTTAACTCCATAAGCAAATCATATTTATATATTATCTATTGATATAGATCCGCCTTCATAGCTAGCATGTTTGCCTACCATGCAGTAGGTGCCGGGTTCAACTCCCCGGGGTGTCAAATAAAAACAAAATGATTTTTCACTTTAATATTTATTTAATATCACCCTGGACCAGAACCTCAAGCACACAACTGATTACCGTACTTTCATTTGATTAATGATTTAGATAACACTACTTCAAAAAGATTCAGTGCTCTATGCACCATTGGGTTCGAATAAAGGTCACAAGAAGAAGAAGAAGATTAAAGTAGAATTTTTTTTGTTATTTCAGTATCATTCCAAGTATCAATACAAATCTCGCTCAGATAATGAACCACATGTGTATGCGGTGGCCGATAGCGCTTATCAAGATGCTCTGCATCACAATGAACCTCAGCACATTGTATTTTCTGGCGAGAGTCGTTCAGGAAAAACTACTGCCATGCTTCATACGATGAAACACCTTGCCTTCTTGGGCCACAACCAAAACATAACTGGGGAGAGAATAGAGAAAGCCATAAGTATTCTCCAAGCTGCAACCAGTGCGGGCACTCCGATCAATGAAGACTCGACACGGTGCATTCTGCAAACTCAGATGACATACAGCAAGTCGGGAAAACTGAGTGGAGCTATATTTTGGTTATATCAGTTGGAAAAGTGGAGAGTGTCAACTACTGATATGTGAGTAAACATTTGTATTAAAATATATAGAATATCTGATGCCCGTAGATAGGCTCCGTCGCTCAACTACGTGTCTTAGGTTTGATTCCCACGCAATAAACTAAATGTTTGGCATTCAATCGTAATGTTTATTTGTAAAATATATGACTGCAATTATTGATCAAGTTATCACTGCGTCCATTTGATGCGATGCCGTAAAATAAAAATAAAAATTTGAAAATTTTACAAAATTGCCCTGTAAGATAACGGTTTAAATATGTTTATTCAGGTGTACCTTTTTTGTGTGATTTGGTGTTCTGGGTGTTTACTCCCTGTCGTTTTTAAATTCTAACGTCTTGAATTTCTTTGTGTAAATTCATGCTTACTTAATCATGACTGCACTATGCGTTATAATACAAAATTATTTTGCTTCACAAGTTGCAAAATGGTTATGTAATTGGTCACATGTAAAAAAATATAGTGTATGAATAAATCATTTTGGTATGTATTTTAGGACACAAGCTAACTTCAACTTGATATATTACTTTTATGATGGAATGGAAGCAGCAGGCAAACTCGGTAACTACAAACTCGAACCTGAAAGGAAATATAGATACCTAAGAGTACTCGACACACCCCCAAAATTAGCGGGCAAACGAGAAGACCCAGAAGGAAATGTAAAGAAATTCCAAGAGATTGAACAGTACCTTAAGGACCTTGAGTTTGATGATACTGATATCGAAGCGCTCTGGCGAATAATTGCGGCCATATTAATATTAGGGAATGTGAGATTTAAGGATAGCAACAGCGGTGCCGCAGAAGTGGAGAACTTGGAAGAAGCGGTGAAAGTCATTGGGCTCTTAGGTTTGGATGAAAGCAAGTTCACTTGGGCATTAATCAATTACTGTCTTGTGGAAAAAGGAACCGCTGTTAAACGAAGACACGGCACCGATGAAGCCCGAGATGCTCGTGACGTCCTCGCCGGCACCATCTACAAACGTCTTCTAGATTGGCTCGTCAACTGCATAAACCTCAAATTGTCATTTAGTCGTTCGGTTTTGTAAGTAATACTTTTCTACAAATAGAAATCAATCACCATATTGTATTATAATTTTTTTTAATAGAGGAAATGATACAATATAATCACACCAAAGAAAAAAGTAATTGCTTTCTCCGGGACTAGAACATTCTAATGTCGTGTCCCCTGCTCTACTGATTAATCTAAGCAGTGTAACCTTAATCGAGAAATGAATCATGCCTTTCTAATGTAATCACCTGTATTGTATATTTTTACCAAACAATACCAACCATTTTTTATTTAATTTAGATACGTAAATCTTTCACGGTAAAGATAGATGGGAGTCGAACGTTTTACATGTTTAATTTATTTAGTAGGTAATATTAAAATTGCAAATACAAACATATTTACAACTTCTTCTTATTTTGTAGCGGAGACAAATTTTCTGTGAGTTTATTGGACATGTTTGGCTTTGAATGCTTTCATCGCAACAGACTAGAACAACTCATAGTTAATACGATGAATGAACAAATGCAGTTCCTATACAACCAACGAATATTTGCTTGGGAAATGCAAGAACAAGAAGAAGAGCAAGTTCCGGTTGTAACATTACACTTTTACGATAATAAGGCAGCAGTGGACCAACTCATGGGAAGACCTTTAGGCCTGTTTTATATTCTAGATGAATCGTGCCGAGCTAATGGAGGTCAAGAATATATAATGAGTAAGTTAATTATACAAAATTGTGTATATACGCTCTTCCTGTTTGGAAATGTATTTAATATTACATAATTGTTCTCAGGCACCATCAAAAACTCTTCCAAGGGACCTTACATAAAATTGTCAGGAAGTCACGAATTCAGTGTAGCTCACTACACAGGAAAGGTTAATTATGACGCTAGAGATTTGGCGGAGAAAAATCAAGACTTTCTTCCTCCTGAAATGATAGAAACCCTGAGAGCTTCTACTGATCAGACCGTGCGACACCTGTTCACAAATAAACTTACCAAGTCAGGAAGTCTTACAGCTCCATCATCCATGATCAAACAGGCAAATGAGGCTAAAGAAAAAGATACTGAACAAAAGACAAGGGTTAGTTACTTGCCTCATGCCTTAAAATAAATTAATGTTACTTATGCTATTATTGGATTAAGACTTAATGTTACAGAAATACAACACTGAGTCCAAGGGGCAGTACTCCCAGGTGCACCGCATGCGCACGGCGTCGTGCACCTTCCGCGCAGCCAGCCTGGAGCTGCTCCGGGCGCTTGCGGCCGGCGCAGGCGGCGGTGGCGCCCACTTTGTGCGCTGCGTGCGTGCCTCCCTGGATCCCGCTACCTGCTCCTTCCAGACCGAAGTGGTGCGCCAGCAGCTCCGGGCCCTCGCGGCCCTCGACACGGCACGAGCCAGGCAGAAGGGATTCTCCGTACGCATTCCATTTGCAGAATTCATTAGGAGGTAAGAAATATCTTCAATATTACCTGGTTTGGACAGCCCTGATTTCTGTTACACAAGACATGACTTTTTTTAATAATTCATTTTGATACATCTAATTAGCCCATTAATAAAGACCCTTGACGGAGCATTAATTACAGCAGCATCATCTGTGTAGTGTAGTAAGGAGATAGATATTCCTAGATCAAGTGGTAATAACTTTTGAGAATGAATTCCTCGAGGATGATAAAGAAAAACGGCGCAAAGATAACTGTTATATGATTATTTTTTTGTTTTGTTTCAGATATAAATTCTTGGCTTTTGACTTTGATGAGAATGTTGATATTACAAAAGATAATTGCAGACTTCTACTGATTCGACTTAAAATGGAGGGATGGGTCATCGGAAATAGTAAAGTTTTCCTGAAATATTACAATGTGGAATATTTGTCCAGGTAGGCCGAGTTGAGAATATCATACATAAATGTACCTAGTAGTAATATAAGGAAAAGATAAAATAAGTACAAATATTTCAGATTGTACGAAGTTCAAGTAAAGAAGATAGTGAAAGTACAATGTATGATGAGAGCATTCCTCGCCCGAAGGCGTATTATGGAGAAGACCAAATCAGCTAAAGCCGGTAAGAGATATTAGATTTTACGCTTGAATGAACACAATTTTGTTCAACTCTGTACGAATAACAACCTTTTCAATTACCAGCGACCGACCTACAGCGTCAGAATACAAAAGATATGTCAGAAGAGGACGCCGCTATTAGGATTCAGAAAGGTGAGCCGTATATTGCGTAATACCTGTAGTCACATTATGCACAGAAAGTATGTCGCTATTCACCTATCACAATTCTTAGCCTTTCGCGGATACACCGTGCGCAAAGCGTATGGCCCCCTCATCAACAAATCCACGGGTAAAATCGATGAAGAAACAGCAGAATTCCTACGGCGTTTTACGGCCAAATGGCGCAGTCGAACAATATTCCAAGTCTTGCTGCAATACCGAGCCGTACGGTACCAAGATTTGGTTAACTTTTCTCAGCAGGTAACATCTGTACAACTCAATCCTGTTATGTATTTGTATGTACACAATTTCATCAGGATTTACGTTATAATGTGATTTGGTAATTTTTCAGGTTCATCTATTCAATCAGACGATGATGCAGAGTCTGTTGAACACTAGTACTGGCGTACTAATCGACCGCATAGATCCCCAAGCTAGACCTTTAGAATTCTTGGGCCCCCTTCAACCTTCCGTGTGGAAACTCCCATTTAGAATACTCGAGCTCCCCTACTTCGATACTACTTATATGTGTGATCCATCTGCAAAGTGCGGGTATGAAGTTACAAATCTCCATAATTCACATTACACAGATATTTGAATATTTTTTTCCAAGTGAACTTATACAACATATGTTTTCAGCGATACAATGGGTTATGACTCCGAATCGGAATCATGGGATCAGCCCCTGCAAAGAAGAACGGCAACAGCCAGTCACCAAATTCGCTCCTCGATGCAGCGTATACAGAATGAAAGACCCCCCTCTCCTTACGGTGAAGCTCCACCTTCAAACCAAAGTCTAATAAATGTACCTTTTAGTAGAGATCCATCTCAGCCTCCCAAACGACTCCCGAGCGACACGAGCAGGCAAGCCAACCACTCGGGTTACACGGCACCCACGTACAACAGGCAGGGATACGGGTGTATCAAACAACAAGCCTGGCTCGACAATGAATCGTCCGGCCGAACACCGGTCTATAAGAAGAAGCACGCCCCTCCGACACCATCTAAAGTCACTCCGATCAACAGACATTATCCTACCCCGGCTCCACGCTCGACAGCCATCAACAGTAATATAGATAGTCAAGATGATTGGCAGTTCCCCAAGCTAGGACCTAAATTAGATAAGAACAGGAATATGTACGGGGGATCGCTTCCTAACGATATGAACAACCCCATTAAGGAACTGCAACAACTGGCAGGATCGAAGAACACAAATTCTACCGTCGGAGACGACCCGCCGTTTAATTTTCAGGCCATGCTTCGTAAAACTCCGAGAAATCGAGCATCGATGAAACGAATGGGAGAATCTCCTCTCTCTGTTCCGATAGAATCTTATTCACCGGTAGCTCTTCCCTCCTATTTGGATAATTCCAAACCTCCGACACCGGATCACGGGAAAGGCAAAGCTCCCCCTCCACCGAGACCAAAATCCTGCAATAACTTGAAAAGAATGGATTCGGCAGAAAGATTCAAGATGGCGATTAAGCGTACGGATTCATCTCAGAGTTTTTTATCTTCTTTATTAAACGGCAATGCGGGAGAAACTGTTCAATTAGCTCCCGGCATCACAGTGGAAGGTCTCGTTATTGACTTGTAATAACTGAAACTAGCGTGTAAATTACTGTGTTCAATATTTCACATTCGCTGCCAACTATCATAGTAAAACAATTGGAGCATGTGAGAAAAAAAATTATGGACCATATATCCTAATATTACTCACCGCTTCGTGATTTCCCATAAATAGTTGCACATTTTTATAATTATTCACAAAAATATCATTTATAGGATTTCATTAATATAATCGATAATGAACGAATGATAAAATATTACGTTCATGTAATTTATGTTTATATTGTTCCGCATTAATGTGCATAACAAAAAAGATTTTATATTTATTCATATAAAATACTGTGTTAAAAAAAATATATATAATTTTTGTATTGAATACATGTTTTCAAATTAAACAACAGTGAATTTGAAAGACATTTCATTTATTAATATGTAAATACATTCATTACAAAAATACATTTAGACAGTTACACGGTATGTTATAAATATATAATATTCAAAATGATTGTAATTATAAAGAATTTTGGATGAACTCTTTCATCTTGCAGTCTCATCCATATTTAACCACTTAATGCTAGGGTTTTTTTATACTAAGTTTAAAAAAAAAAATCAGGTTTTTTTAAATGTTTTATTCAAAGTTTATACATTTTTAAATTAAAATATAACAATTTAAGCATATTTATTTTTTTTAAATTAAGAAAAATTAATAATTCAATTTAGTGTGATAGATTTTAAAGCATGGTGTTAAACATAGACCGACATTACAATCAGGACAATAGTATCGACTTTCCCGACGTATACGTTTTCCAGTCTCGTTTTTTTTCGAGCAGCACACGATGCATCTTTTTGTGGGTGATGTTTTTTTTTCTGTTGTTGGTATCGGCTCTAAAAAGTGACGTTCTGTCAGGCGCAATGGATTTGCATTTGGATTTGTGCTTGGTCGTCCGCCTTTTGACGCATATTCCGGGTTATGGTAGTTTTCTATGTACTCATCTATGAGTTGTAATCGAAATTCTAAATGTGTCATAGATGAGCCCTTTTTTTGATATAAAACAAAAGCATTCCAAAGCGCCTGTTCCATGAGGTGAAAAAACATTTTTTTATAATATTTTTTCCCCCGTTTTCGTGTCACTGGATAATTAGAAATATGTTGGTCTACTCTATCAACCCCTCCCATAGTAAAATTGTAATCTACTGCCACTTTAGGCTTGCTTATTCTGTTATTCCTTTTAACAATTTCTACAGAATTCGCACCATGTATGGTGGAAAGAAAGAATACATCTCGTTTATCCTTCCACCTCATGACCATCACTTTTCCTAACCGATAAGCAGATATAAATCCTCGCTTAGTTTTCTTTGGATACAATATCTTCTTTGGAATGCCTTTCCTGTTTTGCCTCATAGTTCCATATGTATCAGTCTGATGTAAGATAAGGAGATCTGCTAATTGAACAGACGTATAAAAATTATCAATGGTTAGACAATGACCTTTATTCAGCAGTGGTTTTATCAGATTCATTACAATTTGTGTTGACATGGGTAAATGCTTGTACTGAGAGTCACCAATAATTGTTCCCTTTCCTGTATATATAAGAGATGACCATATATATCCTGATTTTGACTCGCATAAAAAATAACTCTTGATTCCAAATCGGGCACGTTTCAAAGGCATATACTGTATCCAGCCCAATTTTCCTTTATAAAGCATCAAACTTTCGTCAATCGTTATATTCCGCTGAGGTTTATATGCTTGTTGAAATTTATTGTTTAGATGTGAGTATACAGGCCAAATTTTATTCAGTTTAGGTTGTAGATGAGTAGCAGAATTATATTTTTCATTGTCTGAAAAGTGGAGGTATCTTTTTAGCATAACAAATCTTCTATGAGACATCACTTTAGTAAAAAATGGAGTTATAATGGAGTTTCTCTTCGCCCAATATAATTTTTCTTCTGGTTTATACACTATACTCATTGTCAAGACAATTGCGAAAAAAGTTCGCATCTCTGATATGCTTGTACGCCATTGATTTTGTACACTTGAAGAGGTTGATGATCTCGCTCTTTGCATTTGCGTAAAATACAAATTTGTCTCGTCTACAATATTTTGTACTAATTCATGGTCAAAAAAGTAATTGAAAAATTCATATGGTTGAGTGAATGATAAAATTTCCTCATTTATACATGATATTTCTGTAAATTCAAATGGGGCTGTTGATCCTGGTGTGTCTGCTTGGATGTCGATCTCTGTCCATTCATCTAAATCAAGAGGCCGGCTGGGATGTGCTTCTTCTGATGCGGAACTCGAAATTGACGAAGAGGAATCACTTTCGGAATGTTCAATATCAATATTTTCATATTCACTATCAATATCTTCATATTCACTATTACTCTCCATTTGGGATCTTATTTGAAAAAAAATTCAAATTCAAATTGATACGATATGATAAATGTTTTTTTTTTTAACGATGTATTCATACATACACGAAAATGTGAAAACAATATAGTAAAAACGAAATAAGCAGCTCAAAAACACGACCGATCTCAACTGCAGGCAAATTCTAACTGCGCAAAATACATCGCTAACTCTCACGGGCGTTACTCGTGTAAGCTAAAAATAGAACGCTGCGTGTCGAAACCGGCGAGCGTCACTCGGGCTAGCAGAAATTGGAACGCATTTAGCGCGCGAGCGTGACTCGTTCAAAAGCATTAAGTGGTTAATGTGCATATCATCAATATACAAATTTATCACTGTATCAAAATATAGCTTTTCCAAATTCCGTAAAGATATTTATAAAAATATTCAGGTCCATCCTTTTCTTCCAAATACAAATTGATATTAAAGCACATACAGTCCAAAATTCTACACCTTTAAATTCATAAGCCACATGGATACTACTTTTAGGGCTATGTCATCAGTTATGAAACAACCCTGGTAACATTCACTCCAGCTTTTACTTACAAACCCAGGTTACATGAATTAATATGTATATAAAACAAATGAAATGTCCATTTACCCAAAATTTGTTTTCAATCATTTATACACAAAAATATCTTCGCTTCAATACCTACCAAATACTATTACAATTTGCACTCTTTAGTTATTTAAGTAAAAAAATATTTTGTTTGACTACAAAAATAAAATGGCACGTATACGATGTACAATCCAAATATTCGTTTTATTTGTAATATAATTATCATATCCGACAATGTAATTGACAAAACCTAAAAAAATACCACATAATTGGTAATTCTTCACTAACTTACGAGCACACTGAGATACATATTTAATTATCTTAATGACTAGCAAAATAATGTCACAGTACAAGAAACAAACCACAGCAAACTTACTTTACTATTATTTTTTAATAATCATGTCAACTTGAGCTGTAAATATCACTGACTTATTCCAAATGCTTTAAATGCATCTCTTATTACTCTAATCAAAATAAAGGAAATGTTTCTTACACTCCTGTCTTTCACAGCTCAAAGGTGATTTATCAAAAATTATCATTTGGTCAACGCTCTCTTATTCAGTAAATCTAATAGTGGATCCAACCCTGATTTATTTTCAAATATACATTCAAATATTATTAAAATAAAGTCAAACTCGGTTATAACGAGGATGACGGGACTGACTGAATTTGCTCATTATACCCGAGTATAGGTATTTTTTCATAAACATACCTATCACATGAAGACATGAAGTATCTGGAATCAGAATAAGTTGCTATTCAAATAAAATACACAATAAACCCATTACACGTGTGTCATATTTTTCTGTCAATCAACTTTTCATTTAAAATTTGGAAAATCTTGCGCTGTTTTAGGTACAAAACCATTGTTGCAAAGTTTCATCAACATTCGTACAATCATTTTGTTCCTATTTTTTTCGGGTCTGTAATGTTATTTTCAAATGCAGATAAAAATACAATGTTGACAATATGGATGATATAAACTTTTTACATACTTCAACATTTTTCGCGCCACATTCTTTTTCACAAGTAATTTCCGCCTTTTCACTAATTGAGAGACACCTTCTCTTATTAGTAGACATGTTTATAATTCAAGGGTAATTAACTAATCTGCTCAAGAGAATTGATCTGACATTACCCATCTCATAATGTGTATTATGCATCGCCCAGAGTAAGTACTCGTATAGGACATATAAAATGTGGAAACTATCGTAAAAATCCCCGAAACAAGCATGACATTCATAAACTATAAAAAAGTTGTTTATTGTAATAAAGTACGTCCCTACAGACACGACAAAGCTTGCAATTTGCAGCATGCAATTTAAACCCATATGCGTTGAACCTTTTTTTTAATTATTAAATTATCAGTGACAACACCAATTTTGTACTTAGTGTCATAAATTTAATCTGACCCTGGCGGCATCGATCTTATTGCCTGGACGAATTTTATTGCTTAAGGTCGAAAACGTTTTAAAAAATTAAAATATTTATAACATTAAAAAATAGACAATTTCTTTTTGCTCGCTATAGCCGAGAAGTTGCTCGTTATAAATGTATGGAGAAAATCATAAACCAAAATATGAAATGATGTTTCCTCGTTATATCTGAGATCTCACTATATCCGTGCTCGAAATAACCAAGTTCGACTGTATTAGTATTTAAATTTTATCAAATTACATGTTTATATTTTTTTTATTGACAAAATCTCATTAAATCCATCAAATATCAATAATATTCATCTATATAAATTATCACATTACAGACATGCCCAACTGATAATGTAAGATCGACAGAATATGCAAAAAGTTATTGATATGTAACATAATCAAACACTAAAAATATCCATGAAAAAATTATTCTCCTTTACCCGTATCTGCATCAAATGAAGTAAAGGGTACATTAATCAATTCAGAGAAGCAATGCTTGGTTGCTAAATACACAAAGGCAATATGATCAGTCCTCTTACTGGTCCAGGATAATATAAAATAAAAATTACAGTGAAAAAATCACATGTATATAATTATTTTGACCCCGTATGGAAATTGAATTCAGGACTTCATGTATGGTGACCAAATGTGTTTACCACTACACTATGTACATGGATATAATACAAATCAACAAAAACTGTCAGAACACAGATTTTATTTCAATCTTATAAACCAGAAAACAAAATTATAGAATTATATACAAAACCAATCCTTTGTATATAGTCTTTTTGCATAAATCTCAAATATATCGCGTTATTTTGTTTTTGTTATAAATTACTACCCATCAAGTAACGTTTCCGCAGATAAGTCATTATTCATTGGATATGTTTATGGACATTTTAAATAAGCATAAAAAGCTAATTGATATTAGTAATGTTAGTAAATAACCACTCACCGACTACTTCTGTCTACCGGTTTCGAGACGTACCCGTCTCTTCGTCAGGACATACACTACAATTTAACAATCATGCGAACAACACTACACCACACCCACTTAGTACTATTCACATACACTATCACTACACATGCAAAACATGCAGAGCGAGTTGTTAGTCCCACCATGCTTTTGGGAAACTAAATAATAAAGAAATCTTTATTATTTAGTTTCCCAAAAGCATGGTGGGACTAACAACTCGCTCTGCATGTTTTGCATGTGTAGTGATAGTGTATGTGAATAGTACTAAGTGGGTGTGGTGTAGTGTTGTTCGCATGATTGTTAAATTGTAGTGTATGTCCTGACGAAGAGACGGGTACGTCTCGAAACCGGTAGACAGAAGTAGTCGGTGAGTGGTTATTTACTAACATTACTAATATCAATTAAAATGTTTGACCACAAAGTAAATGCTTTGAATATAAATAATAACATAAAAAGCTAGTTTGAGTGTTTAAATTTACTTTTCTTTCAAAGTTATTTTATGCATTCCAACCACAACACAATATCATAAATAAATGCAAAGTTTCTTGTCTCAAATTCTATGATCAAATCATGGAATAATTACTTTATCTCAAAAATGCATTCTTTCATATATTTATAAAGGGTTTAGTAATTTCATGAGAATATTGATAATTTTATTTATAAAAATCAGTTAGATATATTACTCAAATGTGTAAAACATTCACGAAATACCAATTGTAAAATAGTAAACCCCTCATCAGACTATTTTAAGGAATCTTCAAAATAACTTTTGAGGAACAATCTAATTCAATCTGCTTTTGGAGTGTGTAATAATTTCGGTGAACATTATGCATCTTCATATTTAAAAATTAACCTACAATTAATGAATACAGAAATATATTTGTTTTAAAAATATATCAAAATATTTAGATTTCTATCATATAAAATTAGAGATCTCTAATATTCCATGTATTATTATGAATATTATAAGCTTTTGACACAATTATGTTGTGATAATTTCATTTGCAGCTGAGAATTTTTAATATTTTTTTATGATATAGTAGATTATCAGTAATAAACACAGCAACCTCTGATCGAATCCATAATATCAATCCCTCATTTGCATACTATCCTATCGTAAGCCACAAATTGATAAGTGGATATAATACTGTTTGTAATATTTGGTAATTTAAAACAACCCTCAAGTTATATACTTATATACTTATGCAGTGGGCGGATAGAATTTTTACCACAAATTTTATTGACAACAACCAATGACCTTATGAAAAAAATCACAGAGAGAACCTTTCGTTTTTGTCACTTTTTTTCAAATATTGTGTGAAAATATGTTTAGCACTTCTTCATATTTTTTTATGGAAAATCCGAAACTAGCGACATTTTTAAAATGGCGCCTGGTTCCCCAACAGCCCTCGATAGGAGATCTGGTTCTGCAGTTTGCTTCCAGTCAACATAGATACAATCCAACTAGATTTGATATTGACATTTGAATTATGCATTCGATGGATAGAGATTGTCATATTTGTTAAAAATATCTTCATAAATCCGAGAACATAGTACGGCAGATAATCTTAAATATATTAATTTTTAATCGGTCATAAAAATGGAATGAAAACCGCTTGAGCGGGAAATGCAGGTACATTGCATCGGTGGAAATCACTCGATGCCTTCCATATGTATGTCTGCCAGGAGCGCAGAGGGGCTGGGCGGCGAGGGGCACGTGAGCACGGCGTGCGCCTCCATGAGCACCACCAGACACTTGCGCGCCTCCACGCGCCCGATGTCGTGCTTGCGGACCACGTGGTCGAACCACGCGGTCTGCGATATGCACGTTGAAGAGCACAGCTTGCAAAAGGGTCTGGGAAAAGAGATTCAGTGAAGAATTTCAAAAATAAATATTAGAAATACATAAACAAAATTCATGATTTGTAAAGTACATTGAAGGATATTTTGCCAACAGTATTTTTTTGGATTATTATGCTGTGCAGATAGATGTTTTGTTTCAAATTAAAACTGAATTTTTCTCTTATGAGACTTATAATAATCATGAAGAATATATCGTGATAAGAGGAGATTTTAGACATATTAACCGTTTTAGTGCAACAAAAAAAAATCTTATATGTACACTAAAATTGTTAAAGATTATTTTTGCCAAAATGGTCCATTTCAAATGAAGAGAACATTGTAAGGGTGAAAACAATAGGTTTTTACAAAAAAAAATATTAAAAATTTTCACTAAAAATAGTTAAATTTGTTTATTTGTGAATATTATAGATGAATCGGAACTTTAGAAATGCACGCGCTGCGACACAACCTCCCAGCTCGACCGCCAAAATACACTGGCATCATTGTCGATATATCGGACGCGTTTTCAGCAAAGTATACCAGAATTGATGTATCAATTCTCAGCACTCTTAATAGTTAACGTAAATAAGACAAATTATTCAATCAGCAGATTTGAATTATGTCGATCTGAAAGACGGCCGACGAGATTCATGCATTATTCATTTGATATAACAACGGCAGCTATTCGGTTGTGGTCCAGTGGTTAGTGTCGCATACTCATTAGAATATTTTTTCCAAGGCCAGCGTTTGCAGAACTTATAGATAAGTCAGCTAGCTGCATGGGAAGGTTAAAAAAAAAGCATTATAGTTACTTGTCTGCTCTGTGTCTGGTTTTGATGTGCCGTCTACGATAGCCCCAAGTGTGGTACACTCTAGTGCAGAAGGGACAGGGAAACTTCGGACTCTTGTACTCATCGAGGCTGCTCAGCTCATTACAATCTACAACAAACATAAAGCAATGACAATATATATAAATATTTGTATACATATTATATTGAATTGTACAAATATGATTGAGGTTTAATTATATTGAAAAGTAAAAAAAGACAATATATTAAAAACATTTGAGTGTTATTAAAAACATTTGATTAAAAACATCCGCAAATCAGTTTTTTTTAAATATGTATTCAAATATACTAATTAAATGTATCGGAAAGTAAAAAAAGCTGTTCCGCCCGGAGGGGAGGTGACATGGATTGTCAAACAATGACATGCTATTATTTTGGACATGATAAAACAAGAACAAACATAGAAATAATCTTTAAATGCAGAAAAAGGTAGCATGCACTAAACAGATTGATTTTTGTAGTATGAATCAAATGTGATAAATTGAAAAGAAAACTTGTGCCGTATCTGGCGGCACTCCAGTGCTAAGGGTTAAATCTCCCAATATAACACGCTTGTCAAAAAGAAATACCAAATTAGTATTATAAAATGCTATCCTGGAGGTCATGGATTCGATTTCCAGGGGGGGTCAAATAAATAGTAGCGATTTTTTCACTTTAATATTTATTCAATATAACCCTGGACTGGTTCGTGAAGCGGAGGGCTGATCACCTATCCTTCATATGTTAATGATCAAGATAACACTGCATTTATATGATGCAGTGCCCTATGCACCATAGGGTGCGGATAAGGATTTGAATGAATGAATGAATACCTGTTTCAATATCCGGGTCACAGGCGATATCACTGTGTAAAATATCATCTATTTCATTCTCCGTCTCAGTCTCTGACACCATATTTTCCTTGCCGCTATCGAGCGTCTCATTCTGTTTGTCAATATTGGCATTTAAGCAGACCATTTTATTGCGAATCTTCGGTTTGTTCTTCTTCTTCTTCTTGTGGCTTTTATTCACACGATTAAATTGTGTGCAAATATTTGTACTGTCAATTTCATTGGACATCTGGCTGCAATTATCGGGACTTTCACATCTCTTGTTACGGTTTGGTAATTCAATATCCGCATTGCAAATGGACTCAATTTCCTCTGGGCCCTCAGTTATAATAGTATCTGCCCAAATCAATTCTGGGGGTTCGGTTTTAGGAATCACCTTTAAAAAATATTTTAATAATAAATAAAACAAAAACAAATTATAATATGCTCCACACACCTTGTGTGGGAGATGATATGCGGCTGTCAGAACTCAAAACACAGTAAGGGACATTTTTTTTGTAGTAGGTTTTTTTTGCATTTTTGGACTAAGTAGATTCTCCTTCTGTTCGTGTCTAAAACAGGAGCCGAGGTGTTTGCCCGATATCATTTTCCACAGATAATTTTTATTACATTGTAACCAATAAATACAAAACATATAAATTGATTTTGTATTGACTTAAATACATTATTAATATTTAAATTCAAAAACTAACTAACCACCACGCCACTTCTCTGCAGAAGTAGGGAGAGAGAATAGAACGCAACACCAATCTGTCTTTGCAAACAATCTTCGCCTCTTCCTGATTCATGCATCTCCTCACACATACACGCCGATTATTCCGACTCCTGGCCGAGTACATCATACTAAATTTTCCTTGGTCTTCCTCTGCTTCTATTACCAACTAAATTTGCATAAAAAAAATTTGAAGTTCTTTATTCACTCATTCGATTCACATGCCCAAAACCATCTCAACACACCTTACTTAATTTTATCGATAATGCTCAGCCTTGCATTCTTCCCTTATATCACCATTCGAACATCTGTCATAAATCGTTTGCCACACATTTCTCTAAGAGATTTTTTTCGACTGCATTGAGTCTACTTTCATCCTTCTTTTGCCAACTCCACGCTCCACTTCATAAATTAGGGTTGGAACCAGAACTTCATTGTTATTATTATTTACCTGTTCGAAATCTGAAAAATCATTTTCATTAGTAGTATCCACCACGGGGTCTGTCTTTAAGAGTTTTGTTGTTGGCTCAGATTCATTTACAACGGGGTATTGCTTCCGTTTAGTCGCTGATTCTACATTATCACTTCCTGTTGTTTGAGAGTCCTCCCCGATCACAGAGAGTCCTTTAATTTTTAAAGATTCAGCAGCTTTCAGTAAATCTGGTAAAAACTCTTGGGTAACATTCACTTCTCCATTATAAATGAATGACAGAAGAGCTTGCAACGCGAGTAGACTCACATCTTGCAGAACAATAATAGGATGTTTACAGGGATTTTGCTGGAATATAAAAAACCATATATTTCAATCACAAATAAAGACATTTTACGAAATTCATGAATGAAAATGTAACAAATACAATATAAAATAAAATGTAATGTAGTAACATAATAAATATTCATTAGAATGCTTTCCTAATAAAAACATATGTTTGAAATATAGAAATATTTTCATATTGCGATTTTTCTAATACTAGTATTTTGATACAATCGTTTGAATATTATAAATGAACTTACTGTGAAAATGGAGCTAAATAAAGGACTACAGGCAGACAATACGATTTTATGGGCTTTCACACTCTCCCCTTCAGACACTAAAGTGACATCGGCATATCCTTGATCATAAAATAATGATTTCAAATTATTTAACATATTCATTTGAAATCCATTCCATTTCAAACTTATCTCATTCGATGTCATTTTGTAAACAATATTGTATGTAATTTCTGCCAAAAAAAAAACACGGAAATTGCGAAAACTGGCAATAAGCCATAGAAAAAACCAAACACAAACCCAAAAATGCGGGTCGACCGAAAATCACAGACAAGGAAAATGACAGCACGGTCAGACAACAAACAACAGCACCTACTTTTATTATATCGTACCACAATTACGTAGGAACCTCAATATATATATTTTTTATTTGGTTCAGAATCTGATTATTTTTGCGCGTTTTTGTCTGAGCAAGCGCAAAAATGTCCGGCTTCGGTGGGCTTCGTTTGACGTGTTGTGAGTTCTTGTATTGTTGAAGTTTCCAAATGAAATCATTTCGTCTGTGCAGTGATGTGTCTTAGTTAAATTAATGTTTTAAATTTCTTTGAATGACATTTATTTTTGCGAAGATTTCTAATCTCGTTACCAAGGAACCACACCATGTCAGCGTGAGAATTTTGAATGATACTATTTTTGATTTTCAAACAAAACAACATATGTTAACTCAAACATAAAAACTTTAAAAAATATATAAGTCGTTATCAATTAGAATTATTATAATGAGAATAATATGTATTAACCTTTTAATAATATGTATTAATTCATGTACATTTTTAATTAACACCAGGTCAATTATAAGTGATATTTCGGGTGACAACAGGAAAGGATATTCTATGTTGGAAAAAAGTAATATTTTGAAATACATAATTCGCAGAGATGCATTTTCTGACGTTAAAGGTCGGCGTTTTTGGGTAGAGTTTGCCGAGTCTGGGGTAGGTTTCTTTCAATTTATATTTATGTTTCTTGACTGACATTTGATTGGATTTCTGCTTAAAGTTATTTGTATTTCAGCAAACAAATAGAACATGGCAAAGTCTAAAAGAAGTATTCATCAAGAGAATCATGCCTGATTTGCATAATCCATATTTTAAATTATCCATTGATACCATTAAAAAGTTTTCTTCTCGGTAAGTATGTATTCAATAACTGTTATGTCACATTCACGCTTGCCACAAAATACTCTACTAAAAAGGGACATTAAGATATAGTTATCGTCAGCTTGGCAACAATATTATAGTTCACAACATTTATGGGTGTGTCCAAATCCTTTTTCAAAAAAACAAATAGTCAAATTATAAGATGCGGAAAAAAATTGTGTTTTATAAAATAACCTGGTTAGGATCTTGCATACATCTAAAATAAAGGGGTCTCTGCTTAACAAAAAGCTTTCTCAAACTAACTATCGATGGGTCCAGTGAACTCACCCATGAGATTTGCGATATACGTAGAATTTCTAAAAATTTGAGTAGTGTAGTTATCAATCAAGGGCAGAATGGCGAATGTTACATGTGTGTAAAGTGATCACTTAACCAGCCTATGACTGGTCATAAGCCCTGTTAATACCCAGAGTTTTATACAATACGCTATTTAATTTTGAATTTAGATTTTTTTTATCTTAATAACATTACACACAAAATATTAATGGTAAAACATAAAAGCATAATTTTTGTTGTTGTTCGTAAGCTAGATATAGTTATTTAGCCGAAATATACTTATTTGTGTCATTTTTATGAATAAAATTATTGTAATTCAGTTTTAATGTAAAAGAATTCACTTCAAAGGCAAACCGGCGAATCGCCGCCTTTGTGAAATTGATCTTGCCGATTGATTCGCCGGCTTTGTGTTGCAATTGGTTAAGGGTGTGTTTGCCTCATTTTATGGCAATTGTTAATGTGCTATTAGAATTAATAATAATCGCCTTATCCATCTGTAAAGTGAAGTATAAATGCATTATTACATTTGGAATCATTCATTCAAATCACATGTATTTTTTTAAATAATTTTGAATCTGTATACATATTTGCATTTAATGATAAACAGCCATATTAATTTTGTTTAAAAAACTCTCTTAGTACCTACCAGCATTACTTCTTCACTCCCAGAAATGTTAAAAATAATATTTAATTATTATGATATGGTAACATTTTATATTTTTTTTTTATATAGATGAAACATAAAACGGATCTCATTCCATTTTTGAATTGTGCGCCTAATTCATCCATTGTCAGAAAAACACTGAATGTTTTCTGCTCTTTATTTCTGCTTTATTTTATTTATTCTTAATATTTTTTTGGCATAAATAAAATTATTTTTTATTCTGCATTTCAGATCTAACATTAATATAAAAAAGCCTTTGAATTGGATACAGAAAGACAAATCAGTGAACAATCCTTCAGGTAAGCTTTGATATTTTAAACTTTTTAATTTATGATAAAACAACAACCTTGCATGTATAATATATGTCCGCCTCCGTAGTGTAATGGTTATCATGCTCGGCTCCAGTACTAGAGGCCCCGGGTTCGATTTCCAGGGGGGGGGGTGAAACACATATAAGTGATTTTTTCACTCTAATATATATATTCAATATTACCCTGGACTGGTACCGGAAGCGGAAGGCTGATCACCTTTCCTTCATGTATTTACAATCAAGATAACACTGCGTTTATATTATGCAGTGCCCTATGCACCATCGGGTGTGGTTGAGGGTTTGAAGAAGAAGAATTGTTATGCGTTGCCAAACTGACAATTTACCTCTTGTAAAGTAACTCTGGATCGGGGGGCTGATCACCTTTCCTTCATGAGTTAACAATCAAAATAACTCTGCGTTTATATGATACAGTGCCCTATGCACCATTGGGGTGCGTATAAGGGTTTGAATGAATGAATGAAAGCAACTCTAACGTTTTTATGTGACAAATTGGTAATGTATTTTTTCGCTAGGTTCAAGCAGTAAAGTTGCAGCTTCAACACCGACCAAAATCGTTACAAAAGAAAATGAATCCAAAACAGCCAATACTTCACTGGTAGTATCAGATTCCAGTACCGACATTGAACTTACCTCAATACTGGTAAATGCTCCTACTCCACGTCCGACAAATATACCAGAATCTGACTCAATTTCACCTGTTGTCATACCTTGGGTGCAAAGCTCCGATGTACAGTCTGAAGACAAGAAATCCACACGAAACACAGAATTGCAAGAGAGTGAACCATCTCTGGATATCATTCCGCCGTACCAACCGCAGAAAAAGACATTAAGCCCTAATAATTTGAAATCATCATTGTTGTTACTGAGCAGTGAAGATTCCAGCGAAGTAAATCTGGATTTCTCTGATAAAGTAATGGATAAAAAAAAGAACAAGAATGATAATATTTTTGGATTTTCTTCAGGTAATATCTTTTTACTATTCATATGCATATATTTTATATAACTAACTAACTAAATAACCATCACGCCGCTTCGCCGCAGGGGTAGGCAGAGATAATAGAACGCCATATCACACTGTCTTTGCAAACATTCTTCGCCACTTCCACACTCATGCATCTCCTTATACATACCCGCCGATTATATTGACTCTTCACCCGACCGCTTTGAAGTTTTTGACGTACCTTGTGCCAACTTTTCCTCTGTCTTCTTCTGCTTCTTTATCAAACTACATTTGCCTCTTAAATTTATTTAACAGTTCTTTCCTCACTCATACACTCCACATTTCTAAACCATCTCAACACACCTTTCGACCGGAAAATATCAGATCAATCAGAACCTAAAATCTGGTGGTTTTTAAAAGTCTGCGTAATCGGAAGGCATGTATGACTAGATGTATGGAAATGAAGAAAGTGAGAAGTGTATTTCAGGACACAAGAGTGTGGCAATCATCCTCTCTGCCTATCCCTGCGGAGATATGGCGTAATGGTTAGTTGTTAGTTTTTTGTATCATATGAGAAACTGAAAAAATTAGAATGATTTGAATCTTTTTGTGCCTGATTCATATGACAAATATATATATAAGTGTTTAATATGTCGTATATCTTTTACAGGAAAACCTTTAATTACAAATAACGTGCCCAAAAAGAAAATGAAAGAATCAAGTCAATATCATAAGAATTTTCAACCATCATGTAGCAAGGCAATGTAAGTACAAATAGTTTACATGATTTACACTTGGGTCTTTTTTTATGCGGATATTTTTTTATGCGATTTTGCAGTTATGCAATTTTCAAATGTAATGGAACCGCTTATGTTGTTCATATTATTTTTGACATCTCATCAAAGATGAAGAAAAATATGGAAGTCTGGGCATTTACGGGGCTGACGACCGTCATAGGCTGGTTTAAGTGATCACTTTACACACGTGTAACATTCACTAATTCTACCCATTATTGACAACCACATCACTAAAATTCTTGGAAGTTCTATATATATATATATATATGAACCAATTTGGAAACCTTGTTCTTGAATCACTAGAACTTCACTAGAGACATCTATTGGTGAGATGTAAAGAAGCTTTTTTATTAAGCAGAAACTCTTATATTAGTATGTGAGGTCCAAACCTTGGATTATAATCACACACATGAAAAACGCCAGAAAATATATAATATGTTGTTCAAGTCTTTTTTGTGCGTATTCGCATTAAATAAATCTAAAATTTAGAGTAGTGCAGGTGACAACCGTTAAAGTGTGATTGTGTCACTCGCATAAAATTAAGATCAAATCTTACATCGTATTCAAGAGATGCTTTATTGGAAAAAACAGAAAAAGTACTACATAGTAATTTGGATTGAAGATTTATCTCAAAAACGATTTCCTATGTGTGGATATTTAATTAAGGAAAAAGCCCTTCTGTTTTTGTTTTTATGAACTTTTTTATGCGATTTTTGGTACATTCTATCATTTTGATTTGAAGTTATGCGGTTTTTAAAAATAATGGAACCTATCCCCCAGTTTTGTATGTACAATAGTTCAAGTATTTTTTTATGCGATTCCCCGTGAAACGTATCTATCGCATAAAAAGAGACCCAAGTGTATACACAAATTGTAATATCTAGATTCAGTAATGACAAAACCGGGTCACTGGTCAAATGAAATAAAAATGGAAAAATTTATGTAGTTTTACTATGTAAAATGCAGTTCCACCAAGAAATGTCAGTACAAAGCTTTAAAAAAAAAACAGTATAATATCGGAGTTTTACCTACCATTAAAACTCTTATTATGTTTCTATTGATTTCTGGAGTCCATCATGAGAGAAGCGTTCATTTTCTTTTCCGTTATCGCGGTTTCTACTGTCTATTCCTGGGTCAGTGTCCTACTCTATGGTCGCTTTGTCCGTTTCCGCTGATTTGGTATCCGGTCATCCATGGATTTGGGTTGTTCATAAAGCTCATGATGCACCAGGTAGGTCTTACCTGGACTCCAGAAATCAATAGAAACATAATAAGAGTTTTAATGGTAGGTAAAACTCCGATATTATGTGTTCTGAATTGATTTCTGGAGTCCATCATGAGAGATCTGTCTGTTATCTCCTGGTGACCGGGTGATGCCTTTATTTGATGTTAACTGGTTGAAACAGGCTTGCTAGAGAGGAGTCTTTTGAGACGGTGTGATTAAGCAACTCTCTTTGGTAATATTTCCTGAAGGTATTTTCACTTTTCCAATTTCCTCTCTCTAAGATATTATCAATTGGGTAGTTTTCTAACCAATTGAGGGATGCGACCGCTGAGCGTGTACTGCCGGGGGTAGCTTCCACTCCTGCCATTTTCAGCGTGCTCTTTACCCATCCTCCTATTATGGTTCTTGTAGCCGCTTTTACGGGGCCCCTCGTACTTATAAATAGGTTATTAAGGTTATCCACTTCCGACCTTCGATCCTTGGACAATTCTACTAGTTTTCTTGTCCAAAAGACTGGGTTTATATTAAGCTCCGGTGATTCTAAAAGTTTCCAGCTGGATTGCTGGTGTAACCGGGTGTCAGTCTTTGATCCAAAAGACGGATGTAATATAATAGAAGTGCCTTCATCCTGCAGGTTTCCATCCGAGATGTTTAGTAACGTCAGGTCGTGTACTCTTCGTCCTGACGAGAGCAGCAATAGTGTTGCCACTCTACACGATATCTCGTATAAGGAGTTTAGTTTAGGGCTATTTTTACAGAGCCAATCTTTAACAATCTGTGGATTCCAGATTGGAGATTTTGGGAGAGTAGGCTTTGCCATGGCTATTGCTTTAAGGGTATGTTTTACCAAAAAATTAGAGCTGAGACTTTCCTCAGCTGTTGGGTTACAGAATGTTGCTATCGCTGACTTATGTACTAGTATAGTATTGTATGACAATTTCTCTTCGATAAACAACTGCGCCAGGTATCTGGCCACCTGGTTTGCAGACGGTTTGTTAGGATGGAAATTGTTATTTGATGCCCAGCGGCACCATCTATCCCAAGCTGGCTTGTAGGTATTTAGCGTCGAAGCTCGCCACCCTGATAGAAGCAAATTCTTTTCCTCAGGATTCCATCTACTCAAAACGCCGTCCCACCCCCAATTTTCCAAACTTCTATTTCCAGTTCTTGGATTTTTGGGCGGAGGTTTGCCGGTGGATGTGTCGATTAGTACCGATTCCAGGTTTGCTATTTTGAGTGGTGGCGCTAATGATCGGCGTATTAGGTCTGGTCGCCAGAACACCCTCGGCCACCTTGGGACTGCGAGAAGGTATGTTCCGGTCGCCTTGTTCAGGTGTGCTAGGATTCTTGGTATTAAATTTGGCGGAGGAAATATCCAGGCCAGATTGAAGTCCCAACATTGACTGAAAGCGTTTTGAAAGATTGCGCACGAGTCCGTGCAATCTCTTGACACGTATGTCGAAGTCACGTGTGCCGTTACGGAAGCAAATAGGTCTATATCGGGTTGCCCGAAGAGATTGAAAATCGGTTGGGTTGCTGCCGGTAAAAGGTGCCACTCCGGAGGTGTTTTTCCCCGAGATAGGTGATCCGCGTCTCCGTTGTATTTTCCGGGAAGAAACTGAGCTGTCAACGAGATATCCCACTTGTCTGCAAGGATCAGGAGGTCTTGGGTCAGATTTAAAAGTGTTAAGGATCTGGTGCCCCCTTTCTTGGAGATATACGCAACCACTGATTTGTTGTCCGATTGCACTAAGACTTCTGAACCGGAGAGGTTGTGAGCTGAGTGTTGAAGGGTTGCAAGCACTGCGAACAACTCTTTTCGGTTTGAATGCCACTTTTTCTGTTGGACGGTCCACTGACCTGATAAGGTTAAATCGTCTAAAGTTGCTCCCCAAGCCAGGTCTGAGGCATCTGTTGTCAGGAAATGACTGAACATTTCCTTGTGAATGGTGCTTGACAAGTTCAAGTTCTCTAACCACCATTCCACCTCCTGCAAGCACTCCTCGGTCATTGGAACTAATCTTCTGGGTGGAAGTTGCTTCAGCGGTTTGCTCGCTATCTGCAATTGTCGGCAGTGCAGCCGTCCTCTTCTCACCACGAAGTTGGCAAAGTTTAACCTTCCCAGGAGACTTTCCGCTTGCTTTCGTGACCATCGGCGAGAAGACAGTATCGCTCGAAGTGATTGGTGGAATGCCGCACACTTCCGTTCTGACAGGGACTTGCGATTGTTGCGCATGTCCCATACGACCCCCAGGTATTCGCACTTTTGTGTTGGGGAGAGCACTGACTTTTGGAAATTTACATTCCATCCCAGATATTGTAGAGTGTTTACTGCTAGCCGCGTTTGTCGGCCTAGATCTTCCTTGGATTGGCTCGCAAGGAGGAAGTCGTCGAGATACACGATTGTCCGTATACCTTTCTGACGCAGTAACTCGGCTACCCAATTTGTAAGGGTCGCGAACATTCTGGGAGCAGATGAAAGGCCAAAGGGCAGACTTGTCATCTGAAGCAAGTTTCCTCGGTAGACCAAGCGCAAGAATCTCCGATGCTTTGATGCGATCGGGAGATGGTAGTATGCTTGTGAGAGGTCTATCTTTGTCAACCAATCGTTTGGTTGCAAAAATTCCGGAACCTTGCAGTGGCTTATGAGTTTGAATGGAGCAGGGTTTAAAAACAGGTTTAGGGACTTCAAGTTGAAGATTACCCGTGAGGAGCCGTCCGATTTTGGTGTTAGGAACATTTTTGATAAGAAGCTGGGAGTGAGATCCGCGGCTTCCAGAACACCGCTCTCGGTGAGTTCCTTTATTTGGGAGTCCATCTCGGCAGAAGGGGGTGTGCTGAGGTGATTTAAAGTATTCTTGTGTGGCATTATCAAAGGAGGTTTTGACACAAATGGTATTCGTGTCCCCCTTATCATTTTTAGCATAAATGCTGGTGCTCCCAGTGTCGCCCATGCTGCCTGGAATAACTTTAAGCATCCCCCGCGAAATGGATTCCTTCTGGCGTCAATTTCGAGTGTGCCTTCCTCTAAACTTTCCTTTTGAACTACCAGAAGTAGACTTGCCTCCCCCTTTTTTTTTGGTGGAAAATTTGCTGGGGCCAGCTTCTCCTCTGGGAGGACCGTTATTTTTGTTAGCGAGAGGCCTTCGCTGTTCACGAAAAAACTGGTTATCTGGCTTTTTTCTGGTAGGAACCTGGGGTCTTGATAAAGGATGGGTTGTTGCAGGTTTTATCGTAAGCTTGTCAGAGGTACCTACCCTAGAGAGGAAGGCCGTCAGATTCCCCTTTTCAAAGAGATATTCTGAGCAAGGAGGGATTTTGCAAAGTCCCTCTCTGACATGCTCGTCTCTGACTTCCCCGAGGATGGATTTTCTGCGGAATTGTACCGCCTCTGTGCGCCTGCCACATACCATCTGAAGAATATCTTCGGAAACCTTCTGGTATGCGGAGTCAGGAGCAAACAAAACTTTTACTTTATCGAATACGTTTCTTTTATTAAGAATTGTGTTCTTATCAGCGGCCCAATTGACCAGTTCTTGGAGCCCTGATTGAAACTCCTCTTTTTGTATGAGGAGGGCATGAGATAGAGCGGCGAAAGACCTTTCCAGCGAAGCCTGGGCAGGGGAGCTGACATCGCAGCGTCTGAGCTCGTCGTTGACTTTCAATTCAACAAACGATGGCTCTGCCAGAAATTTCTTCTGGACATCAGCATATCGCACGCCTGCCCAGTTTTCACTACCAAAGTGTTGCAGCTTTTCTAAGGCTCGAATCCTGATGGGATTTGCTGTTGGATGGATAGGTTCCTTGACTACTGTGCTGGGTTCCTGGAAATCCAGCTGCAGCTCTTCTTGGATATCCTGAGGATCCTCGTGTTCCTCTAGTCCAGGAGGCTGCTGTAGAAAACCGTCGTCGTCTTCTTGCGATCCCGAGTCTACGGGAGAAGTGTCGCCTGGCGCCGCGACCTTAGCCCCGGTTTGACTTTGGAACACGGCGTCAGTCAAAAGTCCTATCTGCTGAACTAGATAGTCTATCCGTGGGTCCATTAACACTTTAAGGCGCTTTTGCTGACGCGGTTCAGGAGACTCTGAATCTGACGATAAAACGGATGGATCGCAGGATCTTTTTCGAGATTCACTGCGCTGAGAAGGCCCAGCTACCGGCGATAATGGCGAAACATTTTCTGTATCACTCATTTTCTATAAAGATCGGTGTTTTCGGACAGATGTGAAAATTTATATGAAATTAGGCACAAAGCATAAAGTTCTATAAAAATTTAATTAACTATCCGTCGCCCTTGAAAATCTTGACTCGCACGATGTTTGTAAACAACAAACACGTGTTTCAAGATGGCGTCGTTTTGTTTATAAAATATTCGAAATGAAAAGTTTTTTCGGTAAATGCGCGACAATGCCGTTTGGATTGAAGCGAAAGTTTATAATACGAGCACTTCTTTAGTTTTGTTTTTATAGAAGACGAGACACTTAATAATAATAAGATTCACACACTTCTCACGGTGTTTGTAAACAATTACCGCGCACTCAAAATGGCGGCGGCGTCTCGCAATCAAAATAAACACGATAATTATCCGTTATACACAAGAACTTGACGTTTTAATGACGTAAATTAAAAGAACTAAATATGTTTTCAAAGTTTATAACACTATCTACGATATACTGCCCAGGAATGAATACGATTTTTTCGAATTGATCGGACAAAATCAACGAACGTCGTTACACGATGGGAAAATGACGCTTTATGAACAACCCAAATCCATGGATGACCGGATACCAAATCAGCGGAAACGGACAAAGCGACCATAGAGTAGGACACTGACCCAGGAATAGACAGTAGAAACCGCGATAACGGAAAAGAAAATGAACGCTTCTCTCATGATGGACTCCAGAAATCAATTCAGAACACATAATAATATAGTTATAGTAGTTAATGCCAACACCATTAGTTTTTGGTTTGTTTATTTCATTATTAATGTATTGTTTTCACATACTATATCGAACGCAAGGAGTAAAATGGTTTGTTTTAATTATAACTTAAAAGGTTGAATTGAAAGTTGTATAGGTATAAAATAAAACACATTAAATAAAAATTTAAAAAGTCTATTTTTGTACTAAAATCTTTGCATTAAATCATTAATATAGATAACTCCATAGTGTAACGGTTAGCGTGTTTAGCTACTGGGTTTGATTCTGAGATGGTAAGTAAAAATAAATATTAGTAATTTTACACTGTAATATTTATTTAATATTACCCTGGACTGTTCCCTGAAGTGCAATAAGTAACAATCAAGATAACACTGCGTCAATACAATGCAGTTCCCTATGCACCATTTGATGCGGATAAGGGTTAAAAGAAGAAGAAGTAGACAACTCCCATACGCACTATGTACAAACCTCTAATTTATTTTTGCTCTTTCATTGCAATTCCTTTTTTTCTGATTTAGGGCTTATAGTACTCCGACAAAGCGTCAAAATGTACCTTTGAAAAAGCACAAACAGCAGTCGAGTGTATCGTCAACCGATTATGAGAGCGAAGAGAGTAACGATTCGTCCGTTGAATATGTACCCGTTAGAAGTGAAGGAGGAAGGTTTGTATCTCTACCAGTTATTTAATTACTTTTCATTTCATTCACAACAATATTTACAAATCAATTTGTTTGGATTTCATATAGTGAAATCCAATATGAATTATCTAAGTCAACTTTAGTTGTTTGACAACAATTAAACACTTGCTAATAAAATTACTGCTCACCATATGTCCGCCTCCGTAGTGTAATGGTCAGCACGCTCGGCTACCGTTCTGGAGGTCCCGGGTTCGATTCCCAAGGGGGGTAAAATAAATATAAGTGATTTTTTCACTGTAATATTTGGACTGGTACCTGAAGCGGAGGGCTGATCACCTTTCCTTCATGTGTAAACGATCAAGATAACACTGCGTTAATATGACACAGTGCCCTATGCACCATTGGGGTGCGGATAAGGGTTTTATTATTATTTATTTATTATATGCACTAATTTTATTCGTAAATGTTTAGATACGAGTGACAAAAACATAAGCTTGGAAATTTAAATAAATAATACTAATTATGAAAAAAATGTCGAATAACATCCAACATGGGACCTAAGAGGAAAAAATCGATGTCGAATAAGATTCGACATTGGACCAGTAAGGGTTAAATCACGGCTACAACTTTTTTTTTTAAATCTTTAAAATATTTTTTCTGATATTTCTAACTTAATATGAACACTATTTTCAGAGGGCAGAGAAAAGGACAAAAAATGTACTGCTCATTAAATGGAAACCTATTGCCAATATATCAGTCAAAACATAGGAAATGTTCCGAAAGGCAAAAAGTTTATACTCGATACAGAGAGGATCGTCACAGTATGTCTTTTCTAATAGTTTGCTATTTTATTTATTGTTTCGGCATTAACTTTGTGGTAAGACATGTAACAATAATTAAAGAAAACACTTCGTTTTTTACCACTTGAGTTTTATTATAGACTACATGTTTCAGAAGTTAAACTTCCATCATTCAGGTCTGTATAATAACAGACCTGAATGATGGAAGTTTAACTTCTGAAACATGTAGTCTATAATAAAACTCAAGTGGTAAAAAACGAAGTGTTTTCTTTAATTATTGTTAATAGTTTGCTATTTAGAATGTTTTATGTACGCACACATTCTTATGAGAAACATAATTTATTTGGAATGTTTAATAAGATTTTATTATCAATAATGTGTATTTATTTCATAATATGAAATTTATGTCTTTGTCAAATTTTTATAATGAATTTGTTACAGATTCGAAGAAGAAAAAGAAATCGATATATATAGACCACCGGGAGGAAACTCCTGAAAAACGATCCACTAAAGCTTTGATATTAAACGGTGGGAATAATGGTAAGAATATTAATTTGTTTTGAATATCAACACCATAAGCCTCTTTTGCTTTGAATATCAACACCATAAGCAAAAATATTTTGTTTCAAAATGGACAAATTTAAGCTCATGTTAAAATTTCAAAATGTTATTCAAATTTTATTTTTAGATGCTTATAACAATCCTTTGACCCAGGAAGTTCTTAACTATTGGAAGATGAAATATATCGCAGAGAAAAAACGTAACAATGATCTATTCAGGTAATATATGCATACACATATGGTGTTTTAATAATTAATTTTTACTATCTGTTCTCGCATATGTATGTATTAGAAATAGAAATGTATTTAACGTAAAACCTTGATTTAAAGGTTTTGAAGGGTCTGATACAAAAAAAACCTGTATGGAAATGCTTGAACATTTTTTTTTCATTTCAAGGCATCCTAAACCATATTGCGTAATCAAATGAAAATGAATGGTATCTGCATTAACTTTGAAACAATTCACAATTACTTATGATGCAATAAACATATTTAAACATTACTAGTAATACTTTTTTGAAGTTAATTAAATCATAAGGGAAAATAAATGGGACTTTATAAATCCTTAACCGGATCCACGCGGCTCGCATAACCGTATGTGTTTTCACAAAACATTCCCTGTACGCGGCTGACATAACCGTTTGTGTTTTTACTTTACTCCAAAACCTCAGTTCAACTTGGAGGGATTTTTTCATGGTGTGGATCTTTGGATAAAATAATACGTCAATCCTTGGCCTTATGACATCTGTTGAAATATCTGACTAATAATTTGTAACATCACAAGGATAAATAAAATAACAGATCCCTGATTTTTCTTGCGGTCGGTAATTAGTCGCGCCATAATCATGCCCTATATCTGTCTCACTCTCGACGCTACGCATCGCCAGTGGGTAAGAGTGACACACATTGCGTGCTTTGATTTATTTATCTTACGATCTTATTTGTTTATATTACGATATATTTCAAGAATAATGTGACACGAGTGTATTATAGAGTACCAAAAAGGCACAATGAATCCCATTGAAAGTTTTTGTTTAGGAAAATAAATCGTTTCTTAATTAAATACATGATAAAAGTAATCATTTAAAAACCGGCAAAATACCGCCGCGCACGGGCGTCTCTCAGGAACAAAGTTAACGCGGTTAAAAGGTTAAATTTTGATGTCTCTGTATTCAATCCTATTTTATTTTTAATACTGTTTAGATATGCATTTAGTTATTTTTACGTAAATACGTACTTTTATTTGACAATAATTTAATATTTATTTATTTGATTAATCTAACAGAATATTGTCATCAGAAAAAAGTGCAGGTCATCGCACAGGACATGTGGAAAAGTCCCTATTCCCGCAATCCAATAGTGGGTTAATCCCACCAAAGTAAGTCAAAGTGTTCATTTTTATTTTATTTATTGCAATAATACATAGCTCATAATTTCGAGCAATTATAATTCTAATTTTGTCTAAATTCAAAAGATATTTTGAAATTCTTAACAAATATGAAAATGGTAACCTGGGCTTCATATTCCAGTATGGCTCTCGAATCCTGTTTTTTCCTGTCAAGATTTCTTGAAAATAATCATGTGGTAGTTGTCACGCAATTTACAAAACACTATGGTAAAATCTTGAATACGCAATTTTAATTTTGGGAAAGTTAATTAAAGCAATGCAAACTGAAAATAATGTTTTTTTTTTCATGTAGAATGCAGTTTAAGCAAAGTAAATTTGTTACATATCAATTTTTTTTCACTGTTGAGTAACACTGGAGGAACTCAACCAATAATGAAGCATCATACAAATGGTGTCTGATTTTTCCGCGGCATCTATATAAAATTCCGTTTTAATTCAAACGTTCACATCGGAGAAAAACACAAATATTGTAGTATGCAAAATTTGTTATTTTAATTACTATCCGAATAAGGATTTTTTTAAATTTCAGAGAGCTTCCAAGTAGTAATGCACTAAATAACACAGAGGAAAATATAAAGCCTTCTTCATCTAATATTGCATCAGGTTTGTTATTATGAAATATTTTTTGACCAAATTTCTCTATTTTGATAACTTCATATCCTTATTTTATTTATTCATTTTTATGAGTGCAAGCCTCAAAGGTTCATGTAGTATATACATTATTTAAAGTATAACGAAAATATATTTAATACACATTTAGATTAACCCCCAAACAATACCATGCATTATATTGATTTCCGTTACTAAAGTCTTAATAAGGCTTTCCTTTATAAGACGGTGATTTAGCCAACTTATACTGTAAACGTCATGATTTGGATGAATTCCTGCATGTATATATTAAGCATTGAAATAAATAATGCTGATAGTATTGTCATTGGTTTAGCTTTTAACTTTAGACCATTCAGGTATCTGAAATGACACTATTTGACAAACGGAAAGAACCTTGTAATTATGTATTTGCATTCCCATGTTATAAGTACATTTAATTTTTTTTAGATGAAAACATTCATCAAAAAATTCTCTCGTTGAAGCATTCTAAGAATCCTAATTCTGAAGTCAACATTCCAAAAACTGGCACGGTAAGCTTGATAAAAATCATCATTTTGTAATTTCGGTCAAGTCGATATTTAAGAATGTTGCACAAGAATCAAATATCCTATTGGAAAATATGCAGTTTTTACTCTAGTTGATATTTTTTCTATTGATATTCAATTTGTTATTTTCAGGACAAAAATATTCTTCTAATTGACACACAGAACGCTGATATTCTTTTTGAACTTCTAAAAAAATTAACAGGGTCCAATGTGCAAAATTTCAATAAGGAAGACGACTCGCCCGGCAAAAAAGTTAAGAAAAATGATAAAACTGATAATAATTCAAAGTTTGAACAGACCGGTGAAGGTTCTAAGAAAGAAGAAGAAAAGCAACATGTCTCTGAAAATTACGAATTAAGAACGCGCAAATCTAAAACTCCAATTGCGCCATCAACACCCCTAAAAATTAAGGAACCAAAACAACTCAAAACGCCGGTAAAAATTCAGAAAAAAAATCAAAAAGACGAAATTGACAAAATATTCAATATTCTCGATAAAGAGAATTCTCCAAAGGAAGATTCTGCACAAGGTATGTGGGTATCAAATAATTTTAAAAATATATAAATATTTATTTTTTATACTAAACCACTCTGATTGGTCCTATGAATGGTCAAATGTTTGGACAATTGCATTTGGTGCGGGATCCAATTTGTCTTCATCTTTTGGTATTGTATAGTGTTTCCCGTCAGCCATGCATGTTGCGACAATCTGTTCATTGTCAGTTTTTATTCGCACATCAAACTGGTGGAAATTAATAGTGTGTTTCTGTCATATGTCACGCCGTTGCATATTTTTGTTTACAGTCATCATGGCAACTTAAAATAAACCTACCTTTCTGTAATGTCGCCGGGTTGGCCACTCTCACTATATTCACGGTTTGCCAGGTTGCAATTCTAAAAATACCGGCTGCATGCATTAGTTAAATATGATATATTATTATGTTGTTTATGATAGCTGATCCTGCTGTATTGAGTGTTCGTCAGAAAGAGAAGAAAATATTTGAAAAAATACTTTCCCAGGATTTGACGGATGATCCTAATATAGATAGGCGCATATTTTCTTCAATGGAAGTAAAAATGTTTCTAAATGAAAATTCAACGCAAAGTCCCTCCAAGGATAAGACAAAAAGAGATAATAAGGAACAAAGTCTGGAGCCTTCACGGTAAGTAATGCTGTCCTATCCCTGTCCATAAATGATTTTGTTAATTGAAGATCCCATTGATCTGACCAAAGTCAATATTAATCCTGATCCATTTGTATTTTGTTGGCTCTGCAAATATGTAAAAATTGTAATATTTTCAGAAAAAAAGATGGAGGAAAAAGTAAATCAAACTCGATAGTCGTACAACCTGAAGTCGCAAGACGTAGCCTTCGCACCCAACAAAATACATCACCCGAACAATCTCAAGGGGAAAGTAACCGAGGTAGACCAACCCGCAGTTCTCATAATCAACCGAGTGGTTCAGAAATACTTAGCAACAAGAGAACTAGAATTCAAAACAGTAAAGGTACTGTTTTTTTTTTCATATGTATACATACTAATAATTTTTCTTTATACATATGACATATACTTTGGACATATTCTCTCTTTCTCTCTCAGTTGAATTGCATTGGGAAATGCCAATGAAAAAAATTTCTAATGTTAATTTATTTCAGAAAATGCAACTCGATTGATTGTTCCGCGTAACAAAAGGAAATCTGATGATATAGACGATGAAACGAAATTCAAAATCAATCCTAAATTTTTTGGTGAAAAATTTTCCACACGAAAGAAGATGAAGAGATTTACTAAAAAGCGTTCTAAACACGCAAACAAAAATGTGAACTCTTCTTCAGATTCTGAATCACAAGAATGTACCCGATATTCCTTCCCCAGCTTGGAATTGTTCAACACTCCGTCTCAAAAGAAATCTTCAATAGATAACCAATCAAAATCTAGTGGTTTCAAATTACAACCCACTTCGTGAGTATTCAATTATCATAAACTCATCGTGTTTTTAAGTTTGCAAAATAAAACAATTTTCTTCTTTTACAAAAGTATAATTTTCACCTGCTTTTAAATTTTATTTCTTTCACTCTGTGTTTAAAATCAATTATAACTGCCTGCCGGCACTGCCTGCGTCATTTATAGGTACTCTTGTTTTATTCTGCCAACTTTAAAAAACACTCTTAGTTCAAGGTATATTATGTACAGTATCTACTCAATGAATTAGGGCCACGCAGAATTTCGCGCAATTTCTCAATTCAAACAGGAATAACTCAGAGAAAACCTTGAATAAAACAACATTGAATTTTATTTACACATGAACACTTTATTACGCTTAAATTATGCATATATTTTCATATAAATATAGTTAGTATTTAGTATTTCCACCTTTGGCAGAAATAACTGCCTCAATTCTTTTTGGCATACTTAAAATGCACTGTTTTATCATGTTTTTTGTTTCTTCGTCTTCTGACCAAATTTTTTGCATATTTTTTTTTAGACAGTCTACTGTCGGATTTGGAAATGAGTATACCTTATTTTTTAACATGCTCCATACGTTTTCTATAGGATTAAGGTCCGGAGAATTTCCATGCCAGGGGAGCAAAGGCAGATTTTTGTTAGACAAAAATTTTATTATTGATTTAGCCCGGTGGCAAGGTGGCCCATCCTGCATGAAGGTGTATGGACCTTCTGTTGGGTCGAGTGTATGGTAGAAGGGCAATAAAATTCGTTCGAGGACCTGCTTATAGGAATTTTGGTTCATTGTTCCTTCCTCGAAAAACAACCGCCCAGGTAAATTGTTAATAATACATGGCCATATCATTGTTGCAGGGGGGTGTTTGATAACTTTTACCACACAGGCCTCATTGTTACGTTCCATTGGTGTTCTCCTGACGAATCGACGGCTCTCTGTCACGGCTTCTAACCGGCACTCATCACTAAAGATGACCTGAAAAATAATGAAAATTTAAGTTTAATTCAAATATATAAGTTTATTTACTAAAATGATATGTTGAAAATTCAATTTAAATAAATACCTTTTTCCAATCATCTACCGAGTAATTTCGATGTAGCCTGGCCCATTTTAATCGATCCGCTTTCATTCGTGGTGTCAATTTTGGTACTTTTACAGGGCGCCTGCATTTCAGATTTACTTCGTAAAGACGTCGCCTCAGTGTTGATACCGATATATTTATACCCTCTTCTTCCAATTTTATTTTTAATGTTTTTGCCGATGCACTACGGTTTTCTAAGGCACTTTGAACGATTTTTCGATCAGTCCTCGGCGTTGTTTTTCTAATCCTACGACAGTTCTTTCGCCGATTGCTGGTGGCGGGTGACTGATTTTTTATTGATTTTGAAATTCTGTCCACTGTTTGACGAGAAACGTTTTCTTTTTTTGAAATTTCTCTATTAGATAGTATTCCTAATTTCAGTAGCACTATAACACTAGACTTTTTTTCCTCAGAAATGTCTTTACTTTTTCCCATTTTGTCCTTTTCAAAAAAAACACTTGTGTTTACAAAAAAAATTTATACTTTATGAACTAAAATTAAAAATTAAGTTTTTTTCACAAGACACGATAACTATATAACCCCTCTGAACAAAACAACAACCAGAACTCAAGAAACTTCACTAATAAATGAGATAGGACTATTTTTTTAACTTTCAACTATCTGTCTACCTGTGCTAATTAGGGACCTTTCTCAGAAAAAGGGTTTGAAATTTTGTAAAGGCTTAAATAATCCAGGTATATTTTACATATTATTGAAGGTAATATACATGATATTAGATGTGAATAGAAAACTTAAAGTATTTATGTAAAATAAATATAATAATCCAAAAGATTTCAGAGTATTCAAAAAAATAATGGGTGGCCCTAATTCATTGAGTAGATACTGTATGTAGATGCTCCACCTACTAACTCAGCAACAGATGAGGTGTCTACATGTGAGAAAAAAGATCATGTTTAACCCTTTCAGATCTGAATCACAAAAAAAAATTAATAAATGAATTTTGCGAGAAATTTTATTGTAATAATTTATTTTAATTTTTAAAATATTCAATGTTCATTTGAACAAACACAATGTAATCCAAACATTTAGTGTATAATAGTATCCATTACTAGGTTACAGCAACATTGCTAGGTATTTTGTGATATTTGTTAGTCACGGCCCTTACAAACAAAACTATTCTCTATGAGAAGCAAATATACCATTCATTCAATCCAAACTTCTCAAAACATAAAAATTACTGAATGTCAGTTCCCTCGGTGTGGCAATATTTATAAAAGCGGATATATATATATATATATATATATATATATATATATATATATATATATATATATATATATATATATATATATATATAAATAAATATACTATTTTTATTTAAGTACTTTTTGAAATATTTAAGACAATTTTTACTTGTTATATGTTTTTTTTTAAATCAATCATGTTTTTTATTGGTTTAGGAAGAACCATTTTTATAATTCTCGATCTCTTATTACACACTGAATTATATTTTCTTTTATGAATTTTGTATTTTTTTAAATATATGTAAATACATATATTTCTTCTATTGGTATGCTTTAGTTTGTACATGGGACATGTTTTTTTTTTAATTTCTTGAAAAAAACTGCTTTTACTGCAATTTCACTAATAATTTTAATTAAATATAATTGTTGTATACAATTGGTAATTATGAAACAAGTATGCAAATGAAACATTGACAAAAATTTTGAATCAAATGGACATAACTGAATAAAAAAATAAAAACATTAAAAGTTTAAATATATGATCTTTGAAAATATGCCTTTCCCTGCCCAATGATCCGTCTCGTCTTTTTGGCAATAAAATAATTCTTAAGAGTGACTAGAATATTTATTTATTACCAATTCACCATGCTATCCTATAGCATTAGCTATAATTGTTTAAAAATTACACCATGTAACACCTTTTTTGTTGTTCTTAATAGCATTTACCTATACATGTGCCTAAAAAGTATGAAAATGCTTGTTACTCCTGTCAAACTAAGGCTAGAATTATAGTGAAAAAATTGTGTGTTAACTTCATAATGGAGATAACATTCATTTTACTTCTATATTGTTAAAAATGAATATCAATTCATTTCGTTTTCAATATCATGAACTTCCTACAATACTGATTGACAGGTGGTTGCAAGTTTTTAAATTCCTCAAGTAAAATTCTTGAAGTAAAATAATAGTCCCTTATAATTGGGATATTTTCATTTGTATGAGTCATAAAAATAAATACCCCGTGGATCAAAATTTAAGTCTTTTTTCAAACAATATTTGTATTTATTTATATCATTAAGGTGCAATTAATGTTTCCTCTAATTTTTAAACTAATGTATGTGGAAAAACATTTCGACTTCACCTTCTTTAATTGTTACGGACGGATCGCACACCCCGTACGGCGGCCCTGAAAAAGAATTCCAGGCGCCTGGCGGCGAGCGAAACGGTCGCCCGTCGGAATGCGACCCGAAGAAGGGCCTCTATGGATTCTACCGATTTCTCATATATTTACAGAATGTATTAGATATAAGAAAGAATAAGACAATGTTAATACATAAATGCGCCTAGATGTTAAGTAGTATAAATAGATTACTGATATAGATTACTGATAAAATAAACTTGTAAATTGTAAATTGTAATGTAATAACGAATTGTTGGAACGGCACCGGTACGGTATGAAAGTGTAGCCCGTCCGGTGCCCATTAGAGAGAGACAGAGATATGGCTGTCTCTCTCCCCCGGCCGCTGATTGGCTGTACTTTCCCACTGTCGGGCGGTACGCGATCACGGCCGGGTATATAGAGGGCGCATTTTTTGATAATAAACCAGTTCTGGTGTGACTGTTGAAACCTGTGTTTCATTTCTCCGCTCCCGCTCCTTGGACGACTCGCCGCGCCGCCAGCCTGGACCGCTTCGCCTCATTATACCGATTCACGGACCAGTTTCGGAAAGCCCTTATCAGGGCTATTGAGGTTGACTTGTCGGTTCAGTGCCCGCTCTTCCCGGCTCATACATCCATTCACCTCCGTCCGTATCCAGCTTACTCGGTAACTCGGTACGGCGGGGCCGTCTGGAACGTCACCCCTTACAACGGTGGCATAGTTGGGAGATTCCGAAGAAGGCCAGGCGTGTACATTTTTGAGAGTCATCGCACGTAACCCACGCCGGTTACATTTTGGTCCTTCGAGCCGGATCCTTCAACGCAGTCTCCAGCTACGATGCCTGCATCCCTGAGGTCGGGACGCAACGTCGCCATGGAGCCCGAAGAGCAGCGCCGTGAGGAGGATCGGGACTCTGTCAGTTCAGTCCGGACTGATACGAGTAGCGACTTGCGCCGCCAGATGGCGGAGCTAGCCGCCAGCAACGAGAGGCAGTTCCAGCAACTCCGTGAGCTGTTGTCGAAGTGCACAGCAGCTAACGTAAGCTCCCCAGGGGGGGAGGTTATCGCGGGTGTCGAACAATCCACCCACCTACGAACGCGGCAGGACGACGCCGCCAATCAGCCCAGAACGGGATTCAGGACATCGGCCGCAGCTCTACCGGTTCCGGTGTTGGATCCGGAACCTACGCGATTCGCTGGGGAATCGCGGGACGAACTGACCGGCCACAGAGGAGAAGCGCCCGGGGGACATGGCCCGGCGCCTACTGGCAACGCGGAGCCGAGGCGTATGGAAACCTCTGGCTTGCGTTGGCGCGCACCGGACGAACGCGATCGCTACCCGGTACGCGAATGGGTCGACGGAGCTCGACCGGACGAACGGCACCGCAGAGATGATGGAAGAGCAATCTACGCGGAGCCCTCACCCCGAGGCGGGGACTACTTTCGATGGTCGGGGCAGCCGCCGGAGTTGCCCAAGTTCAGCGGAGACCCGAGGGAATGGCGCCGCTTCAACGCGGCATATCTCCAATCTACTGAGAGATGGGGGATAGGGGACGCTGACAACATCGGAAGATTGGCGCGCGCACTGGAAGGGCGTGCGCGTCACATGGTAGCAGGCCTGCTACTGTATCCGCGCAACGTGTCGGAAATATTGCGGACGCTGGAGGACGCCTTCGGCAGCCCGACACTCATCATCGCGCAGATACTGGAAGACGCCCGGAGGATGCCGAGTCTCGCCGACCACCCCGCGGATGAAGCAGTCGTGGATTTTGCGGTTTCGATACGCAACGTCATCACCACCGTGGACGGGATGGACGCTTGCTATCTCGACAACCCGCAGCTGCTAGCGGAGATGGTTGCCAAGATGCCGACGCAACTCCGGTGGGATTGGTTCCGCGATCGCCGCCGCGAGACGAGGAGCAGTATCTACGATCTCGCCGCTTGGCTTGACGAGATCACCGCCGGCATCACGCGCCACGGAGGTCTGTTCAGAATGGTGGCGAGGAACAGAGACAAGGAGCGCGCGGGTCAGCGCGACAAGTGCGCCGAGCCCGCCCGCCGCGAGAACGCTCGACGCGTCGAGCCAAGGAGTCACGTGTTTGCGACGCGCGACACGACGAGTGACAAGGAATGCGTATTTTGTAAGGCCAGCGGGCATAACTTACGCCGATGCAAACGGTTCGAGAAGAAGACCGTGGACGACCGCTGGGAATTTGTGCGGCTGTCCAAACTGTGTTTCCAGTGTTTGGAATCAGGGCACAGGGTGCCCGAGTGTGAAGCAAGAAAGTGTGAAATCTGCCGGAGACACCACAATAGAATCCTGCACTACCGCACGGATGGTGCCGCGGAAGCCGTGAAAAGTGAGGAAGTTGTGGACAATGCGCAGGTGCTGTGGACAAATGACTGTGAGGTCCCGGTCACATTCAAAGTGCTGCCGGTTACTTTGAAGGGACCGCGGGGGACCGCAAAAGTGTTCGCCTTGTTGGACGAGGCTGCGTCTGTGACCCTCCTCGAGGAGGGTGTCGCCCGCGCGATAGGTGCTACGGGGATAGCAAGGAATCTGACGATAAAAGGTGCGACTGGACAAAGCAACACACACAGGTCGCAGCGTGTAACGGTGACCTTGATAAGTGATCACAACGGGGAATTCGAGATCGGGGCGAGGACCATCAAGGACTTGGACCTTGTACACAAAAGTGGCGCGCCCGCGCGGACTGGAGCTCGCGTCATCAGACCGCAGATGCTGATCGGCCTCGATAACGCGTCTCTCATGTTCCCGATCGACACTCCAGTGCTTCGGGAGGATGGTCAGCTGACCATAGTGACCACACTGGGGCCAGTAACGTACGGGGGTACCGTACACCCCAACTTCAATCTGCCAAACAACCGGGTCGAGCAAGGGTTGGACGAGCTATTGAAGAGAAACTTCGCCGTGGAGTCATTGGGCGTCTCCACCGCCGAAAGGAATCGCGCAACCGATAAGCGCGCATTGGAACTCTTGAAGAATACTACAAGACAGCTCCCGTCAGGCCAATGGGAGACCGGGCTATTATGGGCTCGGGACGGAGACGTACTGCCGTGCAATCGCCAGGCAGCCTTGAACAGGCTTCACTCTCTAGAAAGGAAGCTAGGACGTGACGCGGCATTGGCAGCGGCTTACAAGGCCAAGATAAGTGAATATATTGGAAAAGGATATGCTGTGAAGCTCGACCCCGCAGAAGAGAATGTGCACCACCCGAGGGAGTGGTATTTACCTCACTTCGCTGTGAGTAACCCGAACAAGCCGGGTAAGATAAGAGTGGTATTTGACGCTGCCGCCCAGCACCGGGGGACGTCATTGAATGACCACTTACTGACAGGACCAGACCTCCTGTCCTCGCTGTTGGGGAACCTCCTTCGATTCAGGGAAGGGGCCGTGGCGGTAGCCGCAGACATCAAGGAGATGTTTCTGCGAATTAGGATCAATGAAGCTGACCAGCCATCGCAAAGGTTCCTGTGGCGAACGAATAGCCGGGATGAACCCGAAACGTACATGTTGACATCGATGATGTTCGGCGCGAAATGCTCGCCCAGTAGTGCCCAGTTTGTCCGCGACAAGGTCGCCCAAACGTACGCACACGAATTTCCGGCCGCCGCGGCGGCCATACAAGGACGAATGTATATGGATGACTATTTGGATGCGACCGACAGCGAAGAAGCGGCCGCATCCCTCATACATGGCCTGAGGCAGGTGCTCCTAAGGGGAGGCTTTGAGCTCACGAGGTGGGCGTCTAATAAGCCAGGAGTCCTGAAAGGCATTGCGGAAAAGGAAAAGGCGGAAAATGCCATCAGAATAGGAGAAGCAAATACAACGGAAAGAGTCCTGGGTTTAATGTGGAACCCCAGGAGCGACACGTTTCTCTTCGAATATGGGACCGAGATGGCCTCGATCCCCGAGAACCCCACCAAGCGCCAAATGCTGAGCGCGACGATGAGTATTTTTGACCCGGTCGGCTTTATTACGTGCCTCACCGTGCGGTCAAAAATTATCCTACAGGCCGTCTGGCGATCAAAGACGGGCTGGGATGAGACGCTGTTGCCGGAGCACTCTGAGAGATGGTCAGAGTGGCGCCGGCTGATGGAGAACAACGAATGCAGAATACCAAGATGTGTGCTACAGTCTAAAGGGCGACTCGTGACGCTGCACATCTTCTGCGACGCATCTGAACAGGCTTGTTGTGCGATAGCCTACTTTGTGAACGCCGGCGACGCGGCGTTCGTGATGGCCAAATCGAAAGTGGCCCCCCTGAAGCCGCTCTCCATACCGCGCCTAGAGCTACAGGCGGCACTGATGGCGGCACGGATGGCTGCCACCATCAAAAGGGAGAGTCAGGCGAGGATAGTAAGAACGATCTACTGGACGGACTCCAGCACGGTGCTGTGTTGGATACGCAATGATCCTTTGAAATATGCAACGTTCGTGGCCAATCGATTGGGAGAGATCGATGAGTTGACCACGCGTGAAGAATGGAAATGGGTCCCCACAAAGGAAAACCCGGCGGACATTGGAACCCGCGACAAGGGGACCCCTGACCTCTCAAGAGACGGACTGTGGTTTGGGGGCCCGCGTTTCTTGAGGGAGGAAGAGACAGAATGGCCCACAGAGAAAGTTGGGCGAACGAGACCAAGCGCAGAAGCGCTCGAAGAAAAACCGGTTCGACAGTTTGTCGGACACACAAGGAACGAGGAGGCCCTCCCGCAGGTGGAGCGGTTCTCCTCCTGGACCCGGCTGGTGCGCACGACCGCCTGGGTACTACGATTCATCTCCAGATGCCGGCGGCACTCGGTCACAGGACAACCCGGAG
>NW_028281649.1:0-33155 GCF_059751285.1 Brachycentrus maculatus | reverse complement strand
TCCCAACCCCAACCCCAACCCCAACCCCAACCCCAACCCCAACCCCAACCCCAACCCCAACCCCAACCCCAACCCCAACCCCAACCCCAACCCCAACCCCAACCCCAACCCCATATATTGAATGCAGACTTCTGAAAGGACCGAATAAAATTCCTAAATATAAATTATAAACCTAGTAAATTAACACATATAAATCGAATTCTGAGAGACTGCAAATTAAATTGATTCAGCATGCCTGACCTTGATAGGGATTGTGCTTTACCAGCAGGCAGATTGAAATGGCAAATAATTCTTTGATTTAAATACATAATAGATCAATATAGATAGAGATAAAACAAAGTCAATGATGCTCAAGTAGAAATTAGTTAGTACATTGCAGACTACCATTGCAGTTTCCAAGGAAGGTTGCATCAAAATTGGTTCCATTGTATCTGACCATGCCATTGCGCTCACCCAAAACTAATATGTACAAAATACCCTCCTGCAATTCGAATAGATTTATGAAGGCAATAAGGTCACTGTACTGGTAATCGGCGTCGTGCTCGCCAGCCATGTTCTTGGCAGGTTCAGCACCCAAAGTGAGGACTAATCTGATCTCGACAATGCCGATGACAATGCTCAGACTTGTAATTAGAATATTGAGAATCCGTAACAAGTGAAGAATTTAAGGGGAAACAATAAGAATAAAACCTTCATCATCGACTCATTCGACGAGGAAGATGCTGACGAGCAATCCACTGATGCTATTAACCGGAACTCTACACAGCTCGGCAAGAAGGGCTGCAAGGATGGGGCGAGGGTTCGGTATGTAAAATATGAAGAGGATAAAGGGGAAGAGTGCAATGAAGATGAAGACAGGCTGTTCTTCGAGATGTATCAAACCTACCGAGCTTCCTGATCGTTAGTAGTCGCCTCATTATATTTGTGAGTATATATGTAAATGTGCGCATGCATCGTATATTATTTATATTCAGGGCCTATCAGCGATTTACTCGTTCTTGGGCAGCGGTGTCATTTTGTATTACTTGTTCTCCCCTGCATCGAGGCCGTAGGAGTCGAGTCGGTAGTTCTTGAACTTCGAGTAAGTGTAGTAGACCAGGCGTATGACTGCGAGTATGATCATCAGCACGAACAGCACCACAATCGCGTATCCCAAGCTCAAGAATTCGCTCTCTGCCATCGTGTCACTGGAGCCGTAGACCACTAGCAGGGCAATTTCGACAAATATAAACAGTAGATTCTCTAGGACTTTCAGGATCATTGCGAGTCTGTCCTTGACAAAGATCCTCAACAGGATGACATAGGCGATTTCGATGAGGTTTATGAAAATGAGGACGATTGGGCCAACGAGCTCGTGGTTGGTGAAGACCGCAATGAACAGTGGGATCAATAGAATGCGGCCAGCCCGAACAAGCAAGTAGAAGTAGTACTTCCAGTGCTTCTAGCCGAATGTTTCGTTCTTCTTGAAGAATATATCCTCATAGTAGTATTTATAGTTGGAGGTATACGATTTGAAGACTCTGAAGTAAGTATAGATGACGACGAAAACCGGCCAGACCACTGAAATTATAAAGGCAATGAAGCATAGAGCGAGGTTGAGGCGCTAGGCAGCCGAGCGTGTGTTCAGGTTGCTAAACTGTAGAAATGCTGCCCAGCAGGTTGTCAGGAACTGGTATCTCCAAATTCCATCGATGTAGTTTAAGGGGCGCTACGGGATCGCCCGAAGAAATATGGCCACGATGGATTTAGATTCTCTGAATGAGCGAAGCACTTTCCTCGCGACGAACAGGATGAGGAACCATCCTAAATAAATCAGGTTGATGATGATGATTGGGTAGAATGCCCGTGCAAAGTAAATGTCAATATTGAACTGCTGGAACACATAGGGAGAAGGGAAGATGAATCCAGGGCCAAACCATTGATTTTAAATGGATTGGATGTGGGGATCTGCAAAGTAGTTGAGATTCTCCATCCTCTCCAATCCCCACATCGGAGCTTTGAAGGTGGCAGGCAGCAGATTGGATGAGATATAGACATGCAGGAACAGCATTTGGAGCATGATGGAGAAATCTTCGAATATCACTCCGATTCCGAAGAATGCGCAGACAATCATCAAGATCAGGACCAGCCATTGGAAGAACCGGAAGAACCAGTAAATTTGATTCACTGCCACTTGATCACTGCTCCTTAAGGTGCTAAATCTGTCGATTAGGGTCTGCGATTGGGGCAGGTTCAGGCGATTAACAAGCAGTAACCGAACTAATAATCGACGAAGCTTCTTCGTGCCAGAGTTAGCATCAGCAAGCGCGAGCTGAGTGTTTTGCTTTTGGGAATAAATCCTCTGGTCTTGGGTGGTGTTGACGTAGAGAGTTTGGTTGATGAAGCTGACGTGCTGAATGGGGAGGAAGTATTTGAGTCTTTGATTGTATTACAATTCGTTTAAGAATTCGGTGGATTGTAATTTCTTGGAGATATTGCCAAGTCCAAACATGAATGATTTCTCAAGGTCAGTACCAGGTGCAACTTGCACTTCTTTCCCAAAGTTCAGCCAAACATCGAGGCCTTTCGTTTGATTTCCTTCATAATGGTTTCTAGGGATCCACCCTATTTCATACCTCAGCTCCTCATTCGCGCACTCATTGCAGTTGCCTAGGTAGATTTAGAGTTGCCTAAGGAAGATGCCTCCTCCATTGGAAGACGCTTCAATTTTGATTTCAGAGCCTGTTTGAGTGGATGACTCGAACACATAGGAATACACGATTTAGTTTCTCGAGCCCTTGACATCGATGTTGGAACCAACCTGGTTGGTCGTTTTGATTTATCTTGTGGTGGAGAGACCGTTGTTGTCCGCAATGTTCAGAATTACGCTTTTATTTGCGGTGATGTTGGTCAGAAATATGTTCACGAACATGATAAAGCCTGTGTGTGTGGGCAACTTTGATTCTGTCCAGATCATTTTGGCGGCTTCTACTTCAGATTGAGTGTTTGCGATTCCGTAAATTTCGCGATAATCTTCGGTGAGATTATACTTGGCCAACTTTAGCGATGCTGGCTCAACCTTCCAGGAATTTTAATCGATGAGGCCACTGCTGATGTCAGTGCCATAGAATCGATATCCACTCGATACTGAAGGTATGCATCTGCCGTATGCCAATTTGCTTTTCAGCCAACAAGATCTGCAAGTGGCCCCTTGGAAAAGCTGTTCTGTATCGTTGGCAATCAACGGATTTTATAGGCATTGAATGCATTAATTGCCTGCAATTGCGAACTTATTATGGATGCTTGCGCAGACTTCGCAGATCGTTCGGTCTTATAGTCTTTTATTGTTCTGCGCATGTAGGCATACTATGCAGTTTCTATCGTACTCAATAGTCTCGAGTTCAAAGCGATTGTAGCATTCAGAGCATTCACTCATGGACTGACCTCTGCATTGTTTGCAACTGCTATGGCACTTGATGCATTTATCAAACTTCAGCCTCAAATTTACAGCTTTATTGGTTTCGAAATACATGCCGTTGGGGCACTGCTCACAGTCTCTGCTGCCTTGAGTTAAAAAGGATGAGCATTTGGTGCATTGATTGGTAATAGAGTCACACTCTTAGCAATTGGAGCCACACACACTCTGCAGGATTCTGTAGTTGGCGATCGCAAACGAGCCAAGCTGCCCATTGCTCATATTCACAACCATTTCCGAGAAGGGGTTATTCTGGAGATCAATATTTTATGGTCTGAGTGCAATGTCCCTAAGATAGACTTACTTGACGTAGAGTTTCAAGTCCTTGTCGAGCGATTATGGGAATACATCTTCAGTGTAGATTCCACTGAATTTATCCAGTTCGCTCAAGCTTATATTCTGGGCTGATCGGCCGTTTACATAAATCTGAACCTGTTCTGCCGCGGATGGCAGGATTTTATCAAAGTACATCAAATAGAAGCCTATCGAAAAGTTCTTATTGTTTATCAATGGAGATCTAAGGGAGAGCTGATTGTTTCTGGTCCTTACTATGTTCTTTAACAGCGACTGCAAGCTGCTGTTGTCTTTCAATTGGATTGCTGTCCCTGAGGTGGCTGTGAACTACCCGATTCGATTGAGGTACTGGCTATATTCGCACATCCCTGAAGCCGCTAGCTTAGCTCCAGGCCTGCAAAGTAGGCAAACGGAGGCTGAAAGACAGGTCTGGCATGACTCTGGGCAAATCCTGCATTAGGACAAGGAACCATCGTTGTTCATGATCGGATAGAAGTTGCTTTGGCAGGCATAGCAGCCCTTTGATGGCTCGAATATCATGAAAGCACTACAGCCCACAAAAACATTCAGTTTGTGGATCGACCATGAAGTCTCACTTTAGCCAGCGGACAGCAATCGGAATGTCAGGGTCGATGAATCAATTCCGCGGGGGATGCTCACCGAGTGGATGAATTGGAAGTAAGTGCCACAGTCGGCCGAAGGATCAGTGGAATTATTAATAGGGATAGATTTGTAATCGTACTGGAGCTCAAGTACGCTCGTGAAACCTGGAGCTTAAACTGAAACATTTACTCGGATCAAGTAATATTCCCTTCCTTTTTAAATAACACGGAACTTGTTGTCGGCCGCGGCATTACTCCCAGTTTCAACATTGGGGTCCAAGGGGTTACCAGCAAGAATATCTAACGGATTTAACTCGCCGTCATTGTTCGCGTTATTAGATCCAGATGATCCTGACCCATTGCCACCCGAAGTGTCGTTGTCAACTGTCAGAGATTTGATTTGAAAAAAGAGGCCTATTTGCACAACAACCACTTAGGGTGATTTTGGGGTAATGCTGACATTCTTTTAGATAAACTGGCCTGGGCTGAACTTTCCATGCACACCGAGTGTTTGGTTTGAGATTGAGCATGCTCTTGAAGGCGGGGGCGTTGAGCTCGACCAGGGTTCTTTGTCGGCATTCATCGTCTATGATTATTGGATAGAGTACAAAAAAACCAGCTGATAAACGGTTGCAGTCGTTTCCGGAATAGTAGCTGATGCAGTTGAAATTTTGTCCAGGATACAGTATGGATGGGCTGTTTATGCATGAGGATGTGGGGCTTGCGCAGGAGTGGCAGTTGTTGAGGCAGGAACCGATCGCATTCACAGGCACTGCCATGGAGAATCGAATCTGAGTCACCAACAGGACGAGGTTGAGGCACAGAAATTTAAACGCTGTCATTTGTTATTCTTTATGATTTACTGAAATACGCTTTTTAAACGTGTTTAAATCGATCAATAAAATATATTTAGTCGATAGCCTATTCTCTGCTGGCTGACCTATTGCTTATTCTATCAATTAACAGTTATCGGATCTTAGAATTCAGGAGATTTAGATATAATCTCCAATGAATATTAATTTAAAAGCAAGTGCAGATAAATGAAGCATGCGGATATAGCAGATAAGAAATAGAGTTAGCAAAATATAAGTAAAAGTGATGAATAAGAGATAATGATGAGAGATGAGATAATAATATATAAATGCAGCACAATCGAATTGATTTAATAGATAATTATGAGATTGTTGCAAAAGTTTTTGGGGTGGCATCCTGCGGAATCCAAAAGAATTATCAGCAATCGAATTCATTTGCAGAAGCGGCAGAAATAAAATATCGATAAAACTCATCTGCTCCCCAAAGATGATTCCCTGCTGGAACTTCCCTTGGCCTAACTATAGCGCAACCCATCCAAATAGAGATTCGGGGCTTTTGTATCCAGGTGCGCTACTTATCGCTCCCTCAACTTCCTCGCTGACATCGATATCGAACAGGCACTCAAGCTCAATGCGACAGGAATCCCCTACACTACTAAGGATCAAATTAAAACTGAAGATCTTGTCACGACCTGTGGATACAGTCAAGCCATTGTTCCATCACACTAAAATGCATAAGTTGTCGATATTCTCAAATTAAGCAATTGCGTGCCTTTTGCTCACACCAATATCCCCCAAGGAATGCTCAATATATAATCATGCAACAAGGTCTATGGGAGGTCTTTTAACCCTTATCGCCAAGGCTTCATCAGTGGAGGATCCTCAGGAGGAGATGCTGCTGCAGTCGCAACCAGATGCACAGCCTTCTCCATCTGCTCTGATGCAGCAGGGTCGGCGAGGATACCTGCAGCCTTTAGTGGAGTCGTAGGATTCAAACCAACAGGGTCCAAGAGGCTTTCATTGAAGGGCCGAGTTGGGGTTTCTGGAAAATAAGTATCCTTTCTTTAGTTATGCATAGGGACCATTCATTAAGGATTTAGACCCAACTCTGGGCTTTATCACAAAATCGGTTGATGATGTCGAATGGCTGTGCTCAAAGACATTGGGGAAGTCCATAAAGCCGAACCCATACATATATGGGGAATGGGATGGCCGAAAATTTGAGCAGTATAAATCGAAGAAGCTAAAATATGGGTTCATCCTTGGAGATCATGAAATGAAATGCGCTCCAGGCATTGCGAACTCCATTATGTAAACTTGCAATCTACTGAAACAAAAGGGTCATGAAGTGAAGGAATTTAAATTTGCGGATCTGCACAAGTTCAGGAACTTCGTTTTCCAAGTATTCAAAAATACTACATTCTACGATGCTATGCTGAACAGGCTGGGGGATGAAGAGGAGAATCAGCAATCTTGGTGGCTCTATGAACGAGCGCGCTATGGCAAATTAGGAAACATGATCAGACAAATCCTCGCAGGAGCTCAGTCTATGGAGCGAGAAGTCTACGACAACTACAACATAGGGGGATCAACCACAGACTTATTGAAGGCAATTTCATAGAAAGACCAACTCAAATAGAAGTTCCTCAACCAATGGAATGAGCATCAAATAGATGTCCTCATCAGCCCAGTCACCCCCTTCACAGCCTTGCAGTCGAATTCTAATTAGTATCTCTTGCATCAGCTCACATTTTGCAGTTTTCAGAATGTGTTAGAGATGCCAGCAGGTTCAGTGCCCACTCGGTTTGTCAAGGCTTAATAGACGGACTATGACGACCTTGGCTTTTATGGATCAAGGGCAGCAAACAGCATTAAACGAAGCTAGGGACTACCCATCGGAATTCAACTCACAGCCCCCCACATGCAAGATGAGCTGTGCGTGGCAGCCATGTGGCAGGTGGAGCAGTTTTATGGCAAACTACCTCGTCCAACCCCATAAAACTGGCTGTGATGGATTATTAATGAGATGCTCGACCCTTAGAAATTTGAATATTTCGCATTGATATCATATGATAGTTAACTTTAAATATAAACAGACATACGCAGTCGAATGGAGTGCCAAGTATGCATGATACCATTTTCAGCCGATAAGCAAAACCAGCCTCGAATTCTCATTAGCTGTGGTCATTCGCAATGCGAGTCCTGCATTCAATTATCGTTGTCCCTCTATCCAGCCAATAAAGGTAGTATCAATAGCATTGCATGTTCACAATGCAGCCGAATAAGCGAAGGAAACTCCCTATAGCAGTACCCCCTGAATGCCACGCTGATATCCATAATAAAATTGAACAATTAGCAGCATCCTTAGAAGCATAGAGCCAAACATCTCAACTAAGTTTGCTCGTTGCATGGTCAAAGGCTGTAAGCGTACTGCTAAAAGGATAACCAATTGCTTTGCCTCACTTGCATTATCAACAATGAGCACAAAAACCATAAAATATGGCAGGTTTCAGAGAAAGTTAACAAGGACCGCCTCATCCTGAAATAATCGTTCAAAAGCATCGTAGCCAGCAGAGAAGAAGTAACAGAACTGATGCACATCAACGAATAGGTGAGCCGCAAAATATCACTCGATTATAAGGATGCGATATTCGATATTGGGATGGTCTTCAGCCAAATCAAATAGATACTCAAGGAATGCGAAAACCGATGTCTGTAAAAATGCAAGCAGGAGTATGAGTCGAATGCGACAAAGATCGAAAGGAGCCTGAAATAACTAAAAGAAAAATATAATTTTTATGAACAGCTGGCTGACATGTACGAAGAAGTTACAGCACTGCCCAACATTCAGTATCTGAATGAAGACACCAAACGGGTTTTTATTATGTAAAACTGTAAGTACAAGAGATAAAAAAATAGCACATTCGCAGAAATTGCCAAGGCCTTTAAACTAAACTACAACAAAATTAATACTTTCCATGAGGTCCTCGTTTTGATACAGGAGCTCGCAGCATATTAAAAAAAACTGCAATCACAAGGCACCCCTGTTTTGAAGGAGAAAAAGTCGAAGAATAGTGCGAAGGAGCCCACCGTGCTCGAAGTTAACTTGAATTAGCAGTATAAGAAGTTTATTAAATCAGCCAGCCTGATCGATGCTGTTGACATCAAAATGGGAAGCACTGCTAATGGCATTATCAATGGGAACAGCAATGGCCCTGTCAATGGTACCAGCAATTTAAGTAAGAAAAATGGCATAAACAGCAACAATGGTAATACGAGCGACAGCAACAAACTCACCAAATCAGTATGCACTCCAAGAATCAATAACAGCAACTCCAACAAATAGAAAAACATGACAAATAAAAATAACTACAACAATAGCATTACTAAGCAGAATAATCACAAGCAAGGCAAAATCAAATAGCCAGAAGAACTTCCTTCAGCCAAAAAGAAACGGCAAAGAGTATCAGAGTGCGATGGCTGTTTCGAATCAAAACAGTCACTTTAATCGCAGGCTTATTGGCATGCCAGCAATGACAGTCACGAAAAGAGCCTTGGGGAATGTTAGATCTCTGGGCAATTGCCAGTCTCTGCCGTCAACTCATTCATGGGCAGTTCGAGGGTGACTATCAGCAGCGACTGTCATAGCCTGATGAAAGGCACAATCACCAAGAACATTGGCAATGACTTCAGCTAATAAATTCGAGGCACCGATGCAGAGTTCACAATGTACTCCTCATAGCAGAGAATTTACCACTTTGGTAGCTTCAGCAGCAGCACTATCGAAGCAATAAAATTCTAATATGAGGATACGGGCAAACTTCGGCTTAAGCCTATACCCTATGAGCATGATGCCTCGGTTCGATCATTTTAATTAGAGTCCTCGAAACTGTATGAGCACTCCCCATTCAAATTATAGAGCATCGCGAGGATTTAGCGATGCAAAGCCCAATGCGTGGTCGTATCAGCTTACAATCCAAACATTTGTCTGATTATCGGGGGCAAATCGATGGGCAATGATCAGAAACTAAAATCGATACTCGAGTATAACATGTGCATGAACCAAATTAATGCTATCAATTCGAGTTTATGCCTATCGGAAGGAAAAAGTGGGTTCGGGTGCATCGCCAAGGACGATAGAATCTATGTTTGTGGGGGGAGCAACCACAAAAAGTCATTGAAATCATTCGAAGAGTATTGCATCCGCCAGTCAAAAAATGGGACGTACCTGCAGCACAAGGATTACCCGAGTATGAACTACTCTAGAGATTAACTGGGCATGGTCTTAGGCTATGATGGGTATGTCTATGTCTGCGGAGGTATTAATGAGTCAGGCACAGTCCTAAGCAGTTGCGAGCGCTACAATTGGCAGAGATCCAAATGGGAGATCCTCCCCAGCATGAAGAAAGCGAGAAGATGCTTCTCACTGGTCTCGATGCCTCACGGAATCTATGCCATAGGAGGCTATGATGGTAGCGAGTACTTGAGCTAAGTCGAGCTTTATGACTTTACCCTCGAAAAATGGATGACTGTAGCCCCAATGCACCAATCTAGGTTCGCTCATAGTGCTGTAGCTACTAGTGACATGCAGAATATCATTGTGTGTGGTGGCTTCAATAAGAACCCCCTGAAGTCCTGCGAAGTCTATGATGTAATGGAGGGATTATGGAGAGTTGGGCCCGAAATGAACGAGGAAAGGTTCCTACATTGCTCTGTAATTGGCACTTGATTTATTAAAATTTCGAATACTTTTATGACCGATTTAAAGTGGGTGTATCAAATATTGATTAATGAAGAAGGAACTTGATCAGCAGGCAGCTCTCCTGGGTAAACTCCTTGATACTCCTGAATGCACTCTCAAGAAGGCGAAAGTCCGCTCTCTGCTCAGCCATAACTCCATATAATAGGTCTTTCAGACCAGATTCCCTGACTATTTGCTCGAAATGGCAACTTCGAGCGCCTCAATTGACCACATGCTCCATTTTGTGAACTCCCTCTGTTCGGCATCTGCAACTGAGAACAGCACCAAGAAGAACGCCAAATATTAGTCATATCTGATCAGCAGGATTTGCAAGTTGCTCTTCACAAAATAATAAAAGGTCTATCTTGAAGCCTCCATCTCCGAGCAGTTTCCATAAGTAGCAAGCGACAATGGCTCGAAAATGCTGTACCAACTGCTGGCCTACATATTCGAGTTAGAGGCGAGCAGCACAGGGGGGCAATGCTAGGAGTAACAAGAAGAAGATGAAATATGAATACGATGAGTATGAATGAATAGGAGGAATAGAATATGAATTGGCAGATGATAATTCAACTATATTTATGTTAAATTCATGGAGTAATATGCCAGACATTGGATTTAATTCGTGGCAGATATTATAAATGGTCTTTGATAAATTTATTGAATATTGAAGATACACGTTGGCTTTATCATTTGATGTGCATATAATATTAATCCGGATTTGTTGTTGACTCATGAGCTACTATCCAGGAAATGCCACCTATGGCCAAGGTATTTGTCAGTATATCCCACACTACACCGTCAAGTCTGACTTCTTGCCCACAAGGGTTGTCTAAGGCCAATCCGCAGAAACTGCTGAGCTTGTAACCATTTATCCTAACTTAGTTGCGAAGGTACGAGGAAGAAAAGAGGAGAGGAAGAGTCTCCACTCAAAGACCCGTCGATTTTAACCCAGCTCGATATGTATCCTACCAGACTTATGAGCGCATCGAGCCCAACCGTTGTCTGGACGAGCAGAGCTTCAGCCGAGTAGTCAGGAGATGATATTGATTCTCTATATCGATTAAAATATTTATCAAATAATATCAATTACTGAATAGATATTTCATATATTCTCATACTCAGGGGATTGAGCTTCTCGCCTCTGCATTCTTTGGGCAAGTAAATAAAATAATATGATATGTATGATATGGGATGCTACTAAATTATTCTCCAAACTTAGAATAAGCAAATGGACCTTTGAGCAAGCAAGGACCAGATGAACAAAAAGTTAGAGGATTCGTTATGCTGAATACCGGATCATTACTCTAAAATTGCTCATGAAACTCCTTATATAATTTAAAATCCCGATAAAATAAAATGAATAAAATGAATAAATATAACATATCGCATCTACCAACAATAATATTCACAGAATAATCATCATCGTATTTTATAATAGTAATAATTAACAACAATGCTAATACGAGTTATCCTTAATAACATGTAACTATAGTTCCATGTGATTAAATAAAACCAATCAATGGAAATCACTCAATTCACTCGCTACAAGCATTAAGTCTGCAGTATCGGATTTGTGGATGCTATTTTGTTTTTGTTTTTTGATCAGCAGTGGCAGCTCTTTTTTTCTCTTGGGTTTAACTGATTAGTTTGGTATAATAGTTCAATAAAAATAATTGAATGGTTCCATCGCTCCCTACGCTCGAGAAAACATAGCCAAATTAAATGCTGGGACTTGTCTCTGGAGAAGGCTCTCTGGAGTATTCATAAACAGCAAGTCAATAGAATACAAAATAATATTCCAAAATTGAAATTTATCTCCGGAGACCACATAAAAAAGGGTTGAAACTGTTTACATCTGCTCTCCTGCCGATCCATCTGCTACGTTAAATAATAGAACAATAGTTTTTAATACCCCTCCATCACCAAGTAATCCTCATGAGGGGAAAACTACTAGAAGAGGTTTAACTCGAAGGAGGAGTGTTGGGAGGGGCAGTGTTAGGAGGGGCAGTGTTAGGAGGGGCAGTGTTGGATGGGGCAGTGTTAGATGAGACAGTATTAAAAGGGGCCGTAATAAAAGGGGGAGTAATAAAAGGGGCAGTAATAAAAGAGGGAGCGCTGCCGTAAACAACAATACAAGGCCTAATCAAGCTAAATCACAAGTAGATCATACATGTGTTCTCTGAGGCTGAAATATGCAAGCGCGATTCAGAGCTGGTTGTTTACTTTGAGTGTTATTCAAACTGCAATATTAAAATGTTTGAAATATAATGCAGAACATCCTCAACAGAGACCATCATTGAAGCACTTCGTAAATACTTAAATAAGTGTGACTAGAACATCGAAATGAGTGACAGCATATAAAAAATCACCCCTGACATCGAAGTCTACCAATGTGCCAAACAAATAAACATTCAAAAGACTTTCAGTGAAGAATGTATCGCTCAGGGCTCGTATCTCATTGTTTAACTGAAAAAGGAAAGTATACCCATGAGCTATCGTCCAGCCAATGGATCACCAAAGAGTAGGGGCATTCAAGATATTAAATTAGAATGCAATTAACCCTCATAGCAATAAATAGATTTCAGCAGTCCAGTCAAATATTTCAGTTTAAGCAATTCTAATAATGACAAAGATGACGATGACAGCCCGATAAATCTGATGAAAGGATTCACCACTGAATCCGTTGAGTTTGAGGATATTCAATAAGAGTTCGATCCCGTGATAATAAACGACCTATCGCTGGAGAAGTACAGCGAAGGGTGGTTTGATGATGCAGAAAAGATAGACTCGCCGGAGAAAAAGTCTATCGATTAAATGCCTATGAGTTATGAGATTAAAATCAATACAAAATAATCAAAAAAGTGCTTGAGGGATCGTTCATAAAGCCAAAATCATCTCTCCCCTTTCAATTTTAAAAAACAAAAAAAGTCCAGCAATCTTTACCGCTCCTCCAAGGCGCCTCTCTCCAATAGCCACAGCAGCAAAAACGAGAATGTAGTGACCTGGTAATCGGACAGCAGCAGTGGATTTCTCAAAAAATAGCGCATTAAAGCAATCACTATCAGAAAAGAAACCTCTCATGCCAAAAAACAGGGAGATTCTCGCGAGAAAGAATATGAGCGAATCGAAACCATGGAAATGAAGATGAGCCTAAGTTCGCATAGCAGTGATTCCGCAAAGAGATTTACGTTGCTGGAAAAGCTGCAGCTAAAGCATGAAATAAAAAAATTGTTCCAATCCGAAAGCTTTCAAGTTTAAAGCTAGGTGAAGAAACTGCAACCTCCTAAAATTGCTACTGATGATTTCTTGGATGAAATCGAGGAAATATAGTTTGGGGAAATCGATTGTGAGCCCAATTTCGAAAGATTGGAGACAAAGTAGAAAAAAGATGTCGATCTCAAACAACGGCTATGTTTGGGCTCGCTGAGGCAATCACTAGGCTGCCCGACAGCAAAGGCGTGGCCGATTTTGGTCCCAACTCGGGATATAGATACAAGGTGTTTCAATTAGATTCATGCAAATGAGGAGGAGTTAGACTCTGACTCAGATGAAGATAGCGACTGATCCAAGTCGAGGATGGATAATTTTTGTATAGCAAATAAAATATAATTATGAATAGTAAGACAGAGCTTGATGAATATTGTGAATATTGTGAATATTGTTGCGAGAATAAAAAGATACTATTACCATCATCTGATTGTTCACTACTTATTGTTACAGTTAGGCACCTTGATGATCTTACTCGGCTGGCAATAGAATGACCATTGGCACCCTATAAACTGGCAGCAAGTGATGCTATCATCATTCCATTTTTTACAAGAAATTCCCTTAAGTTATCGGCATTTGTCAAAGCAAGCTTGCCCTTTTTGACTCAAATTCAAATAGGGGTTAGGTAGTTCTGTTGTTAAGGGTAGTCCGCCAACAAATTGAACTGTTGCCTTATTTTCAACACTTGTTAAGTTTGCTATTGGTATTGAGCTTGTGGCTATTATCTTCGACTACGCACTGGTTTCATTAGCCAGTTAATTTTAAATCGAAATTGTGTGATTCGCAAGTTCTTTTTAAGCAGCCACTGAATTTTTAAAAAGGTTGTATGATTTTGGAGAAACTTCGGCAGTCGTTTCTTTATTTTAGCGAGGGTTTAATTTTAACCCCCTTTGAATATCAGTGTGAATGAGTGCATTAGCTGCTGTAATATTGTATGTTGATTGGTGAAGTGCTGAACACAAGACCATAAGCAGCATCAAAGTTATGTGAGATTTTGGCGACATGTTGAAGTCGTTAAATAAATTTGGGTTATATAAATTTTATCAGAGTATTATATTATTATATAGCCTGCCCTTTACACGAGTTTATAACGAGAATATAAGATCTTTTTTCATTCGTACTTTGCTTTTGCCCATTACCCATTGCTATTTCTATTTCTATTTATTGCTTGCTTTCTGGTTGTCCCTTTATCCATATATACTATTACTATGTTCATGTGCATTTATAGATAAAGCACATATTCATTCGTGCATATATATATAAAAAAGTGCAGAAGATGCCACCCAAAAAGAAATAGAGTTAGTAATAGCTGAAAAGGCAATAGTAGTAACGAAAGAGGCAAGAATAGGAAGAAGCGCGGCTCGAACTCTAACGCAAACAATACCTACCATAAACACTTGAGTCGACGAATCTAATCCTGCCTGCATCCAATCAGCTGATTATCGATTTCCCGACAAAAAGTCTAGCTTTCATTGGCGAAAAACTCAAAAGTGGAATCAAAGAATTCATGCCCAGTCTCATCTAAAATCAGGACCCACGAAGAGTAGAATTCATAATCAAGGAGTTACATTATTATATTAAAGACTCTATCCATATTTTTGGAGAATCTGCTGATCCTCAGCTCTTGCTCAAGCATCGCATATTCGTGGGAATCATGTTTACAGTCCTGACGAGCGGAATTCAAAATGGAGAAGGCTCTGGCAAATGGAGTGATAAGAGCCGAGAAGCAGATGAAAGGCTTATGCGGGAACTCGTCACAAATCATTGCAAAAAACATCAAAACTTAGTATATTTGAATAAGAAAGAAGGGCTCGCGATACTGGGCTACGCATCTTAGAAGTATTTTGGCCGATTCAAGGTAATCAGCCTCTTTGATAAGTTCTCAAAAGCTAAAAAATAGACCAGACATAAAATCTACCTATAGGTGCCGAATTCTTATTCGAATAGTATAGATACCAAATGGACCGACTTATCTGAGCTTATTCAGCCTAAATAAGGATCTGAGCAGATCGATGAAAAAGCTTGAACCAATGATTTCATCAATTGCCTTAATTTTAAAATCATTACTTCTTAAAGTCCTCCTATTTTCCAAATTTCGCAAGAATGGCTACAATCAGTCGAATATGACGTTCCATGCAACAAGCATATTTAGAAAGAAGAGAGTTCTGATATAATAAATGTGTATTTCGCAGACTATTTCCAAACAATTTGATTTAACCATGAATTAAATTTCACAATCTACATTGAAATTAGTTTTATCTTTGTTTTCGTGATGCCACAATTATGCACAGATGATTAAAGAGTTGGTTGATTATGCATGAGATTAGTGTGAAATAAATAGGAATTGTTTCGATAGATGATCATTTCGCTAATTATCGATGAAATTTGATTCCATGAATGAGTATTCATATAATAAACTGAGAATGTTACCATACAGACCGCCTTCGCCATTACCATTGCCATTGTCGTTGCCAAAGCAGAAGCCAAGGGTTTCCAAAATTAAGCCAATCCCTTCTGTCGAACTCATGAATATTCTGACATGTCTGTGCGAGAATAGCAACAATTCCTACGACAGAAAGAACCATGTTCTCACAATCAATGACTATGAGCATTTTGGGTATGCTCTCCTGAGTAAATTCGGACGGAGTGCCAGTTCCTTCGAGAAGCAACTCAGGATGTTGGGGTTCAAATAAAAGAAGTATAAAGAAGTTTTGCTCAACTATGGCTCGGACCTCAACCGGAATGGGCATAGCTAAGAGGGCCAGTATGTGAACGGACACGGGAAAACGCAGTTTTTCGAGGTGAGAGTGTACAAATGGAAGGGCAAAAAATAGGCGCTGATCAACCAGTAGCTGGCATTCTTCGAATCAAACCTGAAATCGCGCAAAAGTGACATCGAGGCAGCCCGCTCGAAAGTGCAAGCCAGTTCATAGGTGATCGACTACCAGATTTAATCAATCCTGCTGTCCCTGCTGGTCAATCCAAATTCAACAACAGCTAAGACCAATCTCCAAGCAGTGATCCACCAGACCAGAAAATTGGTGAATTCGTGTTAGGTTTAAATGCGGGAAATCATGAATAAGATGGCGAACACCCTCGGCAACTAGTTAGAGCTGTACCGACTTCTCATCTATAAGTAGGAGTCACACATCAGAAAGTAAGAGAATAACGAATAATCGAACTACCATGACAACGACCGGAATTAGTAGTGCTAGGACAATGAAAACAACAATTAAAGTGATGAAGATAACGGCGAGCCTCGAAACGAAAGAGAAAAGTGTGAGTCCATTCCCGAGGAAGGCCTCTCCAATGAAGAAGGCTCCCATTCTGCAGTCTCAATCCAAATATCTGATAATATCAAGAAGGAGGAACCATGTGAGTGATGTTCTGATATTGCAATCGATGTATCAACCAATAATTTGTCCTTATAATAGATCAAAAATTTTTATTCGTGCTCTATGATCTTTGACCTACAGATTATCATGTTCATGGGTTAGCTGGTTCTTCTAATTGTGGGCTCTTTCTTAGAATGACCATTGGATGTTTCAAACGGTAGAATAATTCTATTTGATTTTCAATGCCTTCATCATCGTTGCGAAGCTTGCCAAGGGTATCTATCTTTTCTTGAGAGGCTATTTTTTGAATGCTTGCAGATGCCCTTCGAGTGTTTATCTTTTGAAATTATAATTTATTGGCGACCTATTTCGTCTAATTCGATGAAGCATTTGCATTGATGATCAATTTCGTGGCTGCAAAGGCAATTTTATGGGTCGTACTTTTTTGAAGCTTTAACGATTCTGCTTCATATGTGTAGTAGTTGTCACAACGCTCTTTTTGATCCATTTTTGCGCTCTTGCTTGTTTTGTTGAATTTCGATTCGAACTGCTTAATTGATTTTTTTGTGACCATTGTTTCTCCTCGAGGTTTTATTTTCGATTGGCTCTTTGATTCAAGCCGAGGAATATTAGACTTTTCGTTGGATTGTGAGGTCATGTATTTCATTCGTTTATCTTAAGACTGCTCAGAATGGAGAGTCTATTCGTAGTCTTATTTTTATTTATCTTTGATAACCCTTAACTATCTGAGCCAATTTTCTCTAAGGCTTTCAATCAATTTGCCTTCTTACTATTATGTGCAGTTTAATTCAATACATTTGAATTAATTTGATTAGTGAGGCTCTTTGTTTTTCTTTAATTTAAAACTTTAAAGTTTTAAAAAAGTCGTTCTTTGTTTTGGGAGTAAAGAGGCTTGGCTTCTTATGCTTTGAGAAGCAACTATTTATTACTGTTTTTTCTTCGACCTTTCCGGCTGTTGTTCATTCTTATTTGCCACCGTTACATAGGGCAAGCTTAATGATTTTTTTTTGAATGAAGGTGGCAAATCCTCAACAGGCTTTTTTATGCGAGTGACGAGCTTATCATTAAACTTTTAAGTGACACTCATGATTAACTACTATACAACCTTGCATGTTTCGCGATTGGGCTTACCATGGACAGAATTGGGAGTCTAATCAAATTGTTCACTGCACTTCTTTTTTTTGAATATGGTCTGCTTAGGTATGAGTTCTTACATCGCAAGTCTGACTTTTTCGATTTCGATGCAATTGATAAATAAAATTGGGATAATATAAATAGAATTGCAAATCCCATTAAATTGTTGATATATTCATGGCCCCAATCCTATTTATGAGATAAAACGGCTCCTTATTTTCTGTATTATAGCGATGAATAAATATGCGACGGTATTTATTGTGCCAATCACTATCCTGTATCGATAAATTTATTATGGAAGCGCTCATTCATGAAAATGTTTTGGATACTGTCATGAAGAACTATCACATTTCGAAGCTTCTCGGCGAGGGGTCCACTTCGAAAGTGTATTTGGCAATCCATCAAGTCTCGTTCCAGAAAGTGGCCATCAAAGCTATTCCAAAGTCTTATCTGAATGCGGATAAAAAAATATATGAGCTAGTCAAGACTTAAATATACATTCTCAAAAATCATAATAGCTAAAACATTGTGAGGTGCTATGATGTGTTCCAATCGCCCGACAGTGTTTTCATTGTCACCGAATACTGCGACAGCATCGACTTAGAGCACTATCTCAATAGCAAAGGTTTTCTAAGTTAGGATAATGCTGTGATGTTCCTGAGGCAAATTTTGAATGGCTTTAAGGCGCTTCATGAGCTTGGCATGATGCATCGAGACTTCAAACTGGCTAATATCCTGCTCACCACTCATAAAGTCTGTAAAATTGCTGATTTAGGGTTCGCGAAAAAGCTTCGAGAAGGGTCACTAACTCACTCCGTTTTGGGCACATATATCACAATGGCCCCTGAGGTAATTAAGCAGAAGCCGTATGGGATAGGAGCAGATATTTGGTCCATCGGGGTGGTATTTTACCAAATGATTTTTGGCGATTATCCCTTCAGAGGATTCAACGAGAAGGAGCTTTTGAAATGCATCCAGACCAAAGTCCTCAAATTTGCAAACGTTAGAGTCTCGAAATAATGCCAGAGCTTCATTCGATCGTGTCTGACTGAGGATGAGACCAAAAGAATAAAGTGGCCCTAAATATACGAACACCCCTTGATCACCAGAAAAACCATGTAACTCCATTACGGGTATTTCCTGCCCATCATCAATTTCGAAGAACTTCAGCAGTTTTATTGTCACCATCGAGCATAGCTAGAAAACCCCTAAAGCTTAGAACTCATGGGCTCCCAAAAACTTTCACGGAAGGCTGTGATAATAGACACAATAAAGGAGAAGACAAACAACCGCGATAGCTATGACACTTTCAGAGGATCATTAGAGATAGACAAATAAAAAGACTACAAACTGAAGGCTGTAAAAAAGTACATGATGTATTTGAACAGTCTCTCCCACCCTTTAAAGTTCATCTCCGAAAGCAGTCTCAAGTCGATGAATATGAGAAATGTTCCCAATGCGAAGTACTTGCTCATCATCTACAAGAAAGTCCTGAAATAGTTAAAATAATATGAGTACATAATGAAGAAGAAGGTTAATCTCTTTAGAATTTAGGAAAAGTTGGAGGAATACATGAATTCTGATTATTATTCTATTGTCCTCAACTTGATCCTCAGGAATGTTAGCAAAGCTGAATATCAGATCGATATGCTCACAGAGAAGTTATCCCGGAAGGAGAGCAAACTCGACCCCAAGCATGACTCTCACATCCTGAAAACAACCCATACCTCCAAGGGGAAAAGAACTCACTCTAGCAAGAACAAATTGGCACTGACGACCAAATCTCCAACCAGCTTGGAAAAAGGGCAAGATGTGCAGCAATCTAGCGAGGATTTCAAAAAAGAAACATCCAGATTCATGAGATAAGTTAAATAAAAACTCACGGGGTCAATGAGCAACTAATAGATCGAGGCGAGCTACTCACTTGTCGAGGGATTGCTGTTCTATTTGAGTCATGAAGGAAGGACATCAGAGCAGTTCGACATTAGCATATCGAAGAAGAATGACCCCATCCTGGAGCAGAAGAGCCTACTCGCAAAAGTAAATAAGTACTTAGCAAGTTGTCAGTGATTGTGGATATAAATGATTTATAAATTTAATTTGTATAAGGCTGCAATCACACTTGTTCTTGGTTCAATTTCTCGCAGTGTTTCTTAAAGAAAAACTCCCAATATTAAAACCCATAGTCAATATAAATTTATTCGCCAGCTTCGATGGGCCTGAGAGCAGTGAGAAACGCCTTATCTTTATCGGTTAATTTAATTTGAGCATTTCTGCTTTTTCCCTCAACAACAGGTAACTATCTTTTGTTTCGATTTTATGTGTTCTCTTCGCTTAAGAACTATTCTGGTTGCCATTTTACAATATCGTTTGCCCTGGAAGCAGGAGATCTACTAATCACGCAGTAATCCTAGCTCAGGTACACCATTTTGTCCTCCATTAAATATGGCTCGGAAAAGGAGTATTTTTGAGGAATTATCGCACCGTAGTATTAAGCAATGAATTAATTGTACTTTATCGGCTTTGTGGCGAAAAGACCTAAGCCCGCGCCTTCTATATTTGAAGGCTTGATCTCGAGCTTATAAAGTTAGGAGTCCGTAAAAATATCAGGCAAGCTATCGTCTGCCTCACTTCTCCACTTCGGAATCATAATAATTATAAATATGCATATATCAAACGCGTTCATTTTCAGTGGCTCCCATACTTTTAATTTTTGCCTCAAGCACTTTATTTTTCATGAAGATGTTATTTGCCAAATACTCCAAGCTTATCAATTTTTCAATCAATTAATTTTTGCTCATTTTCTCATAGTTTGAGAACTCGCCTAGAAGCCCCGCCTTGAGGCTTTCACTTTGTTTCTCCGTTGCGGTGTTTTCTTCAAACTTCTCGTTGCTATTTTTTTCAGTCAGTAGCTTCTGGTTTGCCTTAAGATCAGCCATATACGCTTTTTTTATCATTCCGATACCGTTGCCCGAGCCTGCTTTTGAAGTCTGAGGCCTTTTGCGCTAGATACTGGCCATAAAAGGCCTCTTTTTTTTGTTGGACTCAAAAAACTCTTTGCTTAGTTATTTGTTTTCAAGGCGTGTAAGAATCGATACTCGTTTGATTTACGATTTCAAAAAAGAGATATCAGTGTCATCTTTGATCGAAGCTACTGTAAAACTCTGAGAGTTTTTTGGCCGCCATATGCTCGAAGACCTCTTCTTGGAGAAATGCATGCTAACTGAGTTAGAAGAGTGATTATTTTATTCTTAGCAGTTAATGCGATATTGTAATCATCTATAAACACAACAAAGTACTGCTTGTAATTTGCAGGCCCATATATTTATTTAAAATCAATCAAATGAGGGATGGATTTTTGCAGGCACTGCGTTGTAATAGTTAGGATATTGTGTGTCCGGAACCCACTTTATGTGATTCAACATCCCATTTTCTTGCCTGTTTGCCTAGTTCTGGAGTGCAATTATTTAGGACTGGATTTTTGGCAGAGAGGAGTAGGCCAAAGAGGGAGTATCATCAGATGTCCGTATCATTTTTTGATTACTCACGATAGAATCTGTTGGGTATTACACTCCTTCGAGCGTCACATATTTCGAATGATTTCTATTAAAAACACCCACTAAGGCTAAGATCCCAACAATCAGCAAAACTAACAGCAGCAACCCTAGCAAAATCCAAGGAAGGAAGGATTTGCAGCCTTTCTTCGTCTTTTTATCTGACTTGGCTGTGGTTTCATAGTTTATACTCTAATGCTTGCTCCGGAGATTCATTGTGTTCGAATTGGCCTCGGTCCTGACAGATTTGGGCTATGGATCAATAGTCTTTGTGTAGTAATTGGGGTATTATACTTGATTTCTCGACTATGGAACGAGACTTCGATTCGGTAGATAAGCCTGCATTGGTGCTCTCTCAACATAAGAATTTGATGTATTGATATAATTGATGTGATTTGGTTTCTCGATGATCTGGCTTGGAGTTTTCACTCCTCCTATTGACAAATTTATATTTTTGGTTGTTTGGCGCCCCACAGAAGGATTGGCACCCTGGTTTGTCCTTGGAGTAGGTAGGTCTCTGGTGGGTAGGAACTGAGAGTTGGTGGGAGTGATTTTGGGCTGCATGTTTAAGATATTTTAATAAAATTTAACTCGGGATCTAAATCAGTATAATGCTTTGCAGATTTTATCCTACTTCTCGGCATTATTCTATCTAATACAGAGTTTCCAGTAGCAATAAATTATATAATGAAGCGATACCCAGCCATCGTCAGATGTGCACTTCGGTTGAAATTGCATGTCTCATTCTCGCCCATATCATAGTGCCATATTTATAGTGTATATTGCATTTATTGTGTTTAAAATATGGCAGGACCGTCTTCTTTAAGTTAATTATTATTTATTTAATATTTATTTGATATTTATTTGATATTATTTAATATTATTTAATATTTTTTAATATATTAATGTTATTGATTTATTGTGATATTATTTTAATTTATTGATTATTTTATTGGATTTGATTATTCTTCCAAAGCATATTATATATTCAAAGATGATGTGTTAATTGGATGGTTTTATTTATGCAATGATCAATTCTGGATGACTCAGGGCCGGAAATCAAAGGAGGCTGTAACTGAGGTGGTCCAGAGACATAGACAAACAGTGAGAGAATCTTCGGCCGAAGGGAGTCTGTAGCTGGGGAGAGCAGCTTTAATTTTGGTTTAGTTATTGTAGCATGAACAATGACATGTTCTTCAAAAGTAAGACCCAAATTGCATCCAGATCTTAGGAACAATGGGAAGCGAAGTGACTAAAATTAGTAAAATACATGATGAGTGACCTGATTTGTGGTAAACTTGGGGAATAATCTCAGAGTGGCCGTCTCACTTCTGAGATTAATGTGAAAACAAGAATGATCTCTAAATTAAACTAATGGCCTGCAATATTATAATAACTATCCAATGTGACTATCCAATATAACTATCCAATCTAAATATCCAATTTTAACTATTCAGTATAATAATTATGTACAATCTAATTGCCATACTTTATCATCAACCATTCTATTTATTTTTGACTCGTATCAAGCACCCAAAACATGTGACTTACTTTTTATGCAATATGTAGCTGATAATGCTGACGAGCATATTATATTACGTGACCATATTTCTTATCTTTTAGCTAACCTTACCTTTATTCTGAGTAGCGCGATGTGGGTTTTGTTGTCTATACTACGTGAAAACATCATACAATTGTTGAATTTTATGTTGTTTGCATGGAGGAATGACACTGTTGCTTGATCAGCAGAAAGAAATTGAAGATGAAAATGACAAAAGCAATAGTAATTAATACAACATTTACATAAAATTAATGAGAGAAATGCATATGGGGTTGTCGATTCTGGAATAGATAGTCAGAGGTCGAGCATCATTGAATCAAATTTATAAGGAATTACTACTCATTCATTGATCTCATGCAATATAATCCAATATAAACCTTTATTCCTCATTGGCGATATGCAGGAAGAGTCGTCACTCGGCGAAACCCAGACAACCCCGAAATTCATAGATATTAAGTGCGTGACGTGGACAGCCAGCTCGCATACCTTGTACGACTATGAGGCTCGTAAGAACTTGGTGAAGAATCACATCAGAATCAACCTATACTCCCTTCATCAAACTCCGCACCGTTTTCTAGTTTATCGTGATCGAATCAGTACAATTGCATTTAATTCATAGACAGCAACACGGCCATTTGTTTGGTCGGTATTGACAATGAGATGAAAATACTCTCGGAGGAATGGATTGAGTAAGCACAGAAATAGGGGCGCTACTACGACTCCAAAGACCACAAAAAGAATTGCAATTTGTAGTTGATCGCAGTATTTTCAGTCCAAGCATCAGGCATCCAAAACAACCCCCTTATACGGACTCATAATGCCTCGCCTTTTTAGTGCCACTTTCAGCACAAACTTAGTGAAAGGTACAACACTGAGACATCCAACAGCAAGCCCAGTTAGTAAGCAGAATAACCATCTATTATTGTCCGTGCGTTGAAAGCAGGGCATTTATTGAAATCGCAGCAAAAGCTAAAGCTGGCCAAGCAATGTTTCGATGTTATCGTAGTAAATTAGTAAGAGCCCTAATTCGATGTCACCAAAATACTAACAGCTCATGATTAATATGTCACAGTCAACCCTGAAGATGTTTATAGCAAAGAAGACATGTGCAGAAACTGTTGGGGCGTACCAAGCGAGCAATCAGATAAAATGTAGAATAATTTCATGTGCAAAGCCTGTGAATGTAAAGGATCGATCGGATTGATTCACTTTCAGTGCCTCAAACAGGAATGGGAATCGCATAAACTGACCGACATTAAAAAGATCAACAAAATAATCCAGTTAGACTTGACTGACTTTAAATGCAAAAACTGCCAGCATGTGGTCGCATCGAAGTTTCGGTATAAGGACCAGTTTTATGATCTGAGGACCATCGACCTTAAAATATAGAAGCCATACTTAGTCTTAACCCATCAATCGTAAAATGCGAAAACCTGTCATTTTATCAGGAGTTTGAGCGAAAACGAATCAGTGATGATAGGTCGAAGCCCTCACAATTAAATCTCAATCGGACTCGACTCCTCAGTGGTTTCTAGAAAACACGCCAAGATTATTCAAAGATAGGGCAGCTTCTATGTGTTCGATGAAAAATCTCGTTTTGGGACCATCGTGCACGAACCCAGCCTTCAGTTCTAAGTCGAGCGCTCCATTAAAGGAATGCAAATCGGAAAGACGATTTTACTTTTTAATGTGACTGAACAGGCAGATTTTGTCGAGGTAACCTTTGATACTAACAACTGATAATTCATGAGATTCAATTATACAAGACATCAGTCATCAATAATCCATAATTTGCAATATAACTTATGGCAGATGCTAAGCTCCTAAAAGCACATGAGTTGCCTCGTTTTTCTCTTATTGATAATGCAAAAGGGTAAATGAATTTATACTTCATGCTCTCAAAGGTATAGCCTGAATAGCCTGAATATATTTATGAAACGCTGTTAGAAATCGATTTCTCTATTGGTTTCTGTTAGCAATATTAAACTAATGTCGAATGGCACTGATAATCTGACCCAAAGCATTAATACCAATCCCAAATTACCCACCCAATAGCAAGAAAAGGCGCACACTACCTCCTTGAAATCTTTGGAGCACATTTAAAACACCGTGCACTCGCATGTGCCGTCCGATGATGATTCTTCCTTCGAATAGAAATAGCTGCTTCAACTCGAACTCAAGCAGATCAAAAGATAGAATTAATACCTGAAAAAGAAAGTCGCTGAGCTGATGAAATAAATCAAAGGGGAGCAGATTCCGCCTAAAAAAATCACATCAAATAAAGGCCTTTCGAAATAAGAGAAATACCCACTGCACTTAACGGTAGAATTCTTTTATGAGCAAATAAAAAGCTTGGTCAAGTCAGTAAACTAACTCTTCAAAATTCAAGTCTCCGAAGAGTTCGAATCAAGCGAGAGCGGCCACGGATCAGATGCGTCTCATCCAGTAAAAAAATACGCGTATATTAAAAAATATGTTATCAATAGAAACCTACAAAAAATAACTTTTGAGCCTGAAGAAAATAAGTACCCTTTGCTCCTCGATACTTTCATCTCCTACTTCAAATCCAAATAAGAGTGTGACGCGTGTATCAAGCAGATTGTTGATAAACTCAGCGAATAGGTCTTGCACCTAAATAAAATGATCGTCGAAAAGGCTCACAATAGAAAGAGCATGAGGGCGAGCGATGCAAAAAGCCATTACACTCTCTCCGATGATAAGACAGGGATATTCGAAGGGATTCAGCCAGTGACAAACAGTAATTCCAAATACAATAGAGTTTTCAAAAGCGGAATAATAAATAACTAATTAATAGATTTCGACTTTTGCGATCACCGCCCACATCACAAAGAAAGAAACCGTGAATTTTGATTATGTTTATCTTCAATTTATAGACGTTGTAACCCATTATAACTCAGGCGATACATTTCATGCAGGTCAAAATAATCCGATTTCTTATGAACCAGCTATCATATTTATTATGTTCGCCAAGCCTTGCCTGAATTAATAGTTAACATATCAACATGATATATTTGGTTAATATTTACAAACAGACAGATGTCTGTCAATCAACAATAGAAGATTAGGAAGGATGGCGCAAATTAAAAACAGGATTAAAGCTTAAACTCACAGGATGCTGAATAACTATTCAAAAAGCCTGTCAGATAAAAAAATGAGGAGGGAAATTCATTCTGGGAAATCGGAGCAAACAAAAGAGTCACCGTGAACCAATTCAAAGGCAAATCTTACGTTAATATCAGAGAGTATTACGAGAAGGATGGTAAACAGCTTCCTGGATCCAAAGGAATCGCTCTATCAGAGTAACTATGGAATAATCTGAAAAGGGTTCGTAAAGATATCGACGAAGCCTTATTGAAAGAATCTGGCATGAGCACATCGAAGAAAGCAAAAAAATCGTGATTGGCATAAATAGGGCTGAATGGAATAAATAAAATATCAGCAATACTGTGCATGTCTCACACATGAGCATATCATTCATAATTCTAATACTATAATTTAGGGCTGAATTTGCTAATTCCCTCACTTCTATTTGCTCTAAGTCTAACCCAATCCACAATCTCTTGCTCCTAGTATTGCATTAAGCCTGTCTTTTCAAGCTGCACTATTTGTTATTCGAAGTGCTCAGATGAAGCTGCATTTATAAATTGCACAAATCAATCAACGAAATAAACATTAAAATTCACATAGATAGCGTGTTTCCCTTCATGCTGCTATGGCGGCAAGGAGTTTAACCTGCCACATTTTTCATAATCTGGTCTAGGAAGCTGTTCACGCATAAATGGAGTGGTCTTAGGGTTAGTTTTGACATTCTCAATTGGTATTTTCTGCACTGTTGTGATCCTTATAACAATATTGAATTTTCGGGATCCTGGCAGCAATCTTTGTAAGATTGTCTATCAAAAGTGTCGAGATACTCTAGCAAAAAGGAAGGCAAGCAAATAATAAAGGAATATGAAATAATAAGTAAACTTTTAATCAGGAAGTCCTCAATCAGGGAGAGTTATCCTGTCAAGCACGAATATAAAAAACATCCACGAGAAAGACAACAATAAACCGAACATGAATGAAAGGATGTGCCCTCTCTGCCAACACTACTTCACAGACGCTGAAACAAATTGCCAGCATTTCTTTCACATTTCATGCTTATACTCTCATCTGATCGTAGATTATGCCTGCCCTTACTGCAGCTACTAAAACTCATTTCCATTGAGAATCTATTGCCATATCTGCATGAAAAGCTACATGATTTTTAATGAGCTCGTCAAAAGTGAGCCAAATGCAGACATTTCTCAGTATGCGAACCTCCGATGCCCAGGATGCCTTTGACTCATACTTATTTATCAACTACTCTCGATGCTCAAATGTTATATATATATAAACTCGGTATTAATGTCTATTTCTCATAATATTTATTTTGTGTGAAAGTTGTGCATTGTTATTCGTTGTGCGATCCTACTTTCCCGAATTTCAGTTATATATAAATTGATATGATAATACAGCATGCATGAATAATCGATAAAGGATATGTATAAATATGGCAGTCTTCAACTACTTGCTTCAACCCATCCCAAATCAACCATTTTTAGAATCCTGTGCATATTATTGTACTTGCTATGGTTTCTGACAGTTCTTGCAAGGCCACCTATGTTTTTCATGTCGTCATAGTCTCTTTCGACAATGGCCTTATTAATCTGCCAGATTTACTGCAGTTTGGTCTTGGAGTTCGAATAATGCACGAGCTTTTCACAGATCGTGTACATCCTTTTTTGGGCCTATTCGAGCTCATAGGGCGCCCTCTCTGAGGATTGATCGCGGGTGGAGAGTATTTGCATGAGCTTTTTGCTTTGCTCGACGATTCGGAGATCATGCTGACCCTGCGCGAGCTACAGCTCTTCAGATGTCATTATTTTGTATGATTTCTGGTATTGGGGATGGTTGATTCCTCGGCTATATTTGTATTTGTACCATCTGTCGATCCTGAAGTGTTCGAGCTATTGCGCTGTTTTTCTCAAGTATAACGATTTCAACCGACTGTTCTCTTCGGTCGTCAAGAATTAGATCTTCTCTAAGTTCATTGACAACTGTATCTTTCGAGGGATTGACCTGGGTTGCACAGTCGGGCAAATCGGTTCTCCCACTCTTTGAGCAATTAGGAAACCGAATATTTCATAGTTCTCAATGTATTGAATATAAATGCGTTCGGTTTCGATGTTGCCAGGGTAGACACCCATCCATTCGTTGTCTAGCCAGTGGTACATCATAACATTATCGGCAGAATCCTGCATGAAAACAATCCCTTCGTGTGAAAATCCAGCCCACTTAATAGTCTACCGATCCTTCACAGGCACTGCGACTGTCCTCAGAGTTTTGAAGTGCTGCAAGGTGACTGTATACACCTTCATCTCATACAATTGAACCGTCAAGAAGGGAATGCCAGCATGATACACAATCACTAACGTATCTTAAAATGCGAGCAAGGATATGAATTTTCGAGAGTAGCAGATACTATGCAGTTAATTGCCAGAAAGGTCAAATATCTTGATTTCTTAATTATGAGCCACAGCAACCCAATTAGTAGCGATTGCGATGCCATGAATCTGCTCCTACTCCCATCGATAGCCCCAATTATCCACCACATATTACCTCTTCACTTTATTCCCGAATGCGCCATTTCCAGAGACTGCTACAGCCCTTTACCTTTTCATGTAAAAGTGGGAACTCTTTGCATAGGCAAAACAGTTTTCGGTGAGGGCAAATAGTGAAATAGATTTGCTGTTGGATGCGAACTTTATTCGATTTATTTTCTGTTTGTCATGGTATTCTAACTCGATCAAGATTTCATGGTCGTCACTTCTTTCGATGATGCATCCATGCTCGTTGTAGTAGAGAAAGCGGTTTTCGAGGAAGCCCTCATAAGAGGAGGAAATTGATTATTGAGGGTATGTTATGATAAGGTGGGCTGCAATTGAGAGTTGTGGCTATTTCTGCGTGTTTTTGTGATTTTTATTGATTTTCTGTTGCTATTACTGAACAGATTATTAATTTTTCTCGTGCTGAATCTGCGCTGGGAAAATGTCTTCCTCCTCTTACTTTTGATACCTTTTGCTTTCCTTCAGAATTCGGTTGAAGAACTATACGCCACTATAGTGATATATGATCCCATCGGGCTTGGTACAATAAAGCCCTGAGGAATTTCCACAAATCTCTTTGATTTCTGAGAACTTGGTCAGTTTCACAATATTTTATATGTACTTTCGTGTTGTAGCAGTCGGGTCATACTTCCATATGCTCACTGAAAGGCGTGTCACCAAGGCCAAACATGCATCATTAATCCAGCATCCCGCCAGTATTGGTTCCTGCTCCCGAATTTCGGGGATTATGCTATATTCCACACCCTTTTACTTACCCTCTGCATTTATCATGATCAGCTGTAAAGAAGTTGACCCGCCAATAATAATGCATCTACTGCAATGAGGATGCTCAGCCATTGATTGCTTGAGCACTTGCTAGTTAGTATTTTGCATGCTAACGACTTTGAATTTGCACTCAAACTTTAATTGTTCGTCAGTGATGTGATAGATGTAGAGAAATCCTTAGGTGTCAATTGAGCAAAGGTACTGCTCGTCTTTTGTGATCAGTATGCTTATTACTGCACTTTCATGCTTCCTGTCCGCGAGAATAATCTATGCTTCTGACAAACTGGCCAGAGTTTCACTGTTTTTGATCAGCATCACCGGATTGGATCCGTGGCTACTAACCGCAATGTACCTAACATTTTAACTATAAGCAATCGCCGAAGTAGGGGCTCCCACATCATAAATCACATTCGCCTGCATTTTACTCCCGAAACCCGACATCTGCTGCTCCTACTCAACGAGAATAAGCTTTCCGCATGCAGTGCCGAGCAAATACTTGTTGCCATTCATGTAGTCATAAGCGAGGCAGGAGTATTAAACTTAGGGGGCCATTTAGGACTGTGAGTTGTTGGTTGGAGTGGGAATTTAGATTTCCCGATGTCGGCTGGTCAGATCGTTAGATTTCCATTCGATGATGATGTCGTCTTGGCCCAGCGTGATGATTTTACTATAAATAATCATGAATTCATACTTGAGAGCATCACATTGGGTGAGGATTGTGCGGCCTTCAATGTGCCCACGCAAGGATATAGTCGAGGGTTCAGCCATAATCGCGCCAATTTAATCTAATCTAATCTATATGCATGAACCAATTTGGCGATACTCACGTGAGTCCAATAAATGAGAAGGTTATTATTTAAAATTAAACAGCTTTATTTCGAAAATGACCCCCTAAAAATGTTTCATATGCCCGAAATTTAGATAAACTAGCACAGAAAGACAACGACTATCTCAAGAAAGGGACATCAAAATCATCAATGAAGGCAAAGCTGAGCTATGATGCCTTCAACCCCAAACTTTACATCTCCAGGGAGATCACTGAAAAAGATGTCTGGCTTATAAAATAAGCCTTTGATCACCATGATTCCAATAAAATGGGATTGCTGACGCCAAACGATTTAAAACAAGCACTGTTGCAGCAGAAGTTTTTTGTCTCGAAAGAGACCATCTACAATCTGATTGCATAATATGACGACGAGGGTTTGGGAGGCCTAAATTTCGATTCATTCATCAGGATTATCGGAAGTGACCCAACCCAAACTGAAACGGCCAGCGATCTTCGAAAAACATTTAGAAAATACGATAGAGATAACAAAGGATACATAGATGCCAAAGACCTATGGCATATCAGCAAGGGACTAGGTGAGAAAATGACTGAAAAGTAATGCGAAGAACTGTTCAGTAAAATTGACAAGAAAGGGGAAGGACAAATAACCTTCGAGGAATTTTTATTCTTAATGCATCATCCAAATAGCCTATGTTGACCTGCCTACGAATGCTCATATATAGACTCATACACTCATATACACTCATATACACTCATACAATCATAGACACTATATACACATCCACTTGATAGCAATAATGTATTATCACTTGAACTCTGTCATGAGCTCTTTCTTCTGATAATCCAGCTTATCAAGTTAATTCTTGAGTCTTTCTAATTCCTCCATTTTTTAAAGGAGTGAGGTTTGTTTTGAGTTAATTTATAGTTTGATAATCTGCACCTTTGAGTAATACTGCTTGTTTCGCTATTATCTGGTTTCGACTTATTCCTTTTTCTCTGAGAGTACTTTCTTTTTGGCTTCGATTTGCTCCTGCTGCTTCTTGAGTTATAGTTGTTGCTTTTAAATTGCGGCTTTCCTCTCGTTGATTTCTTTGTTGATTTTTATTTATAACTCGACATTTGTCCTTTCGACTTGGGCTATTTATTTTTAGAGGCTGTCGATTTCCGATTCGAAACTAGTGATCTCGTTGTTCATTTTCTCTATGTTTTGCTACCGGATGCGAAACTGCTCTTTTCTTTCATGCTCCTGCTTTTTTAGGTGCTGCTTCAAAAAGCAGAGATCGCAGGAGCGTTCGCTGTTGATCTTTTTCCTGGAGCATTCGCCGCATACTGAGCCTCCGCAGATTCGACTATTCAATGATAAAATAAACATTGTACCAATGATGCCTATTCACGCTTCTCTGAGGGTTGAATGGCTGCTTACAGACGCAGCATGCCTCTGCGTTTGCCCATTATTCGGCGGAAGCCTTGGGCTTGATGCCGGGAACATTCTCCAAGTCAGGGGCTTGATATGAAAGGGGTTTACATTGCTGGATACAGACAGGATCAGAGACTAGTATTGACTTGCTGAGAATACTTTTTTCGAGAGTATCTAAATAACAGAAATTCATACCTACGTTGAGGTGCATGCTTGAGTTTCAATAGTAAATATTGGGACTGATAATAATTATTCATTAGCAGATGGACCCCTGTTTATCAAACCAATGCCCATTATAATTTATTCTATTCAAATTTAAATATTGCGAGTCATTTGGTCTGCCTAAAAGTCATCAATCAACGGGTAATGAGTAATGAAGTGATGAAGTTAGCCATGCAATGAACAATGAAGGATGTAGAGACAGAATGAACGGACAAGTGGTAGTGTCGTAGAATAAGTATAGATAACATGGCTTATCAGGGGCATTATAGTAATGATATAGTTAAATATTGATAGTATCGATTTATAGCAGGGCATAATAATGATTGAGAAAGAGTGAAGGTTTGTTGGGTTGAGGTCATCTCAAATATAATAAATAAGAATTTAATTTGAATTCATGGCAGACAGCTTTAATAATGGACACAATGGCGACTCTTAGTTGCGTTTTTCACATTCCCGTAGCTATCAGGAAGCTTCTCCCCTTACGTAAATATTTTGTGAGTCTAGTCCATCCGAGTATGACTCTAGGCCCATGCGGCTACATTCGCAGCCTTCCATTCAGAGCAGAAAGATATTCGGGTTATAAATTTTCGTGGATAATGACATCCTGCACGAACTCTCGCCTCTAGAGGAATGGTTCAGCAAAGTTCAGAGCGCAGGGAGCGTAGAGAGCATACGTTTCAATCTGGACTTAAATATTCCTGATTTAAATGGCAAGAATATTCAGGTAGCCACAATTAATAAAGTAGATATATGATAAAGAAATGGAGAGGAAATATCAGAGCTGCAGAGTCTTCCTCCACGACATTTACCAAACATTCAAAAGAATTAGAAAAGAGCCCTTTTCAATCATTATTTTCGTGCCCGAGGGCATGGTCTCGCTCCTGATCGGCACCAAGGGCTACCAGATCAACAAAATCATGCGCGAGTCCCATACCACAATCGTGGTCAACCAGCCCATCAACAGGATGACATACCGCACCGTTAAGATCCAGGGGTATCATTCTGACGCCGCGACTGCTTGCCGCATAATTTATGAGATTTTGGAGGATAAATCCTCGATTGCTTATTCAATATAGAAATAGCCGAGCCAGCTGGACTACTCCAAGGCTCGAGTTAAAACAAAATTCATCATCTGCTCTTCGTCTCTGAATTACCTGCTTTCCAAGAAGAAAAGCGTAATGAAGAGAATCGAAGACGAAACCAAATGCTTAATCAAATACCGCTAAGACTGCTCGAGCTCACTCCTGCGCCGAGACGAGTAGCTGAACGTGGTGTTCGGCAAGCTCGAGGACGTTTAAGCCTACATTGGTAGTTTATTTCTTATATTTTAGTAATGTTAATAAATTTGATACAAATCCATTATGATGAAGACAAACGATCGCACGAGAATACTTTCAAGATGCTCATCCCCTGGGGTTGGGGTTGGGGGTTGGGGTTGGGGTTGGGGTTGGGGTTGGGGTTGGGGTTGGGGTTGGGGTTGGGGTTGGGGTTGGGGTTGGGGTTGGGGTTGGGGA